>NC_065921.1:66294891-66595048 GCF_024586455.1 Bactrocera neohumeralis | reverse complement strand
GAAGTTGTAGGTGTTTAGTAATAAAACGGACTGTCTTCAGAAACTTAAGAAGAAGCTTCTTCTTTTAGAAGCTTTAGAAGTCAATATTGAACGTGCTATTCATGACATACGATTATTTTAGTGGAAAAAGTACTCGAAAATTGGGTTCATCGAATCATTACTGAGGGTCGATGAGGCCATTTGTATCGATTGTACTTCACATTAAACAAAAAAAACATTTAAGTTTCCTTAACAATTAGTAAGTTTCTTTTGAAAATAAATCCTGTATCTCTTATTAGAAAACCCTGTAATATTATTTGGGGCAATTCACTGTGGAAGTAAGAAACTTACTTGCCACTAATTTGAGGTTATGTTTAGCATCTAGTTACATTTTTTTTATTTTCTATTTTAAAATGCACAAAAAGAGATTTGGACAACAATACACCTGTCCCAATTAATAATAAGAATAAACTGAAGCAAACTTAACTGTAAAACCTACGACACGTTGCTCCTAAATCCTGCTAAAAATAAACAAACAAATTTTCTGTTTTCAACCAAACAATGGCAAACAATTTCAAGTCGGCGCTGATCAGCTATTTCAAAAATTAAAATACAAACACGAACAAAGCAATGACAGGTATGTTATGAGGGCTCAACTAATTAAATCCGCCTGCTACACTAAGTAATCTGCAGTAGTCGATAAGAATCGGATGAGCAAGATATGCAGACAGACAGAGGCGCCGCCAACTTTGCCACCAGCGACGCGGTACTTGCAGTATGATTATGATATGATCTGCAAAATCGGATCAAGCAAGGGAAAATGCAAAGTCTTTTACATAGGCAAAATGTTGTGTATGTACATACATACATATACCACAAGGTCGCTAGTCAACTAGTCTGCTGAACTCTCTTGCTGCTTAACATATTTTGTTCGTCTACCTGCAGCTTTATTGAATGAACTAGGCGTTTCTTATAGTTGTTAATTGTTTAGTGCACTGATTTTCAGAAAAATTGTTTTTTTTTCAATTCTGTAAAAGGTTGGAAATAAGTTTATAATACTTTATAATAACCAGTACTCTCTTTTTTCATTGCACTTCTTTTTTACTTTGGGAAAATACTGTTTAAAAATCTCGCTCTTCTTTCTTTTCAAAACTTTGATGCGCCTTTACAGATAAATATGGCAATGTAATCGATACCTTATTGAAAATAATTATTTTTTTTTGTGTTTTGGCTAGTGAATTTTTCTTGCAGCTTGAAAAGAGTCAGTCATGTGCACAGTTCGATTTTTATCAGCAAATGCAAGGTGTGCAATTGTGGTTATGAAGCAGTGAGCATTTCGGTATTTTCGGCATCATTCTGAGAGGGCACTGAATGATTAATTGTTGTTGTATTACCTGAATATTCCATAAAGCAGCAAAATGCTATTTTTGCTGAGTGCTTCTTTATTGCGATCATTTCCTTTCTAATTTTTTCTTTCGGAAAATCCCACGATTTGACCTATACATTCTTAAACTAAACCATATATAACCGCTTGTTGATCTTCTTGTGCAGTAAAGCTGTTTTGCCGTAAAACAAAGGATTAGAGTTCTGGACCGGACTTAAATTTCGCGTTAGAATTGCACGATCATTTATCTAAGCCTTTATTCAGAAGTCTCGATTTTTTTAGCTTTTAGTAGGACCAATTCGGTGGACTTATAATAATTCTATAAGAATTGTGAAATTTTTTTAATAACCCCTAATGTCTTTATGTACTATTTTTTATTTCATCTATTATTTACAAAAGCCAAAGTAGTTGTGTAGCTTATTTCAAGCAAGTATTGGCGCTTCCGTTTTTCTCCTGTTGGTAAGATAGTGTGTCGGTGTTACGTTACCGACGGTGTATCTACTTAAGACACAAACCAAACAGTTGCAGGAAATGCTGTACAGTGCCTTCCAAACTGTTTTAAAAACAATATGTATATGCATATATTTCTATCTTACTTTCACAAGGAATTAAAATAATATTCATTTATTCGAAATTTTGACTCTTTGTTCTATTATTGCTCTTTACGTTTACGACAATTTCAAGCCGTTCCTGTATTAATTTGATTTTCACGGAAATTACGTCATAAAAGTATAAAAAGTGAATCCTTAGCGATGATTTTTTAAGGATTCCGTTGTTTTTCACCATATTTTAATATTTCTAATACTTTCACCAGAACTTTTTCTAATACTAATTAATAAACTTCATTTCATGAGTTTTCAATTTTTTTATGTTAGAGTCTGGACTCTATATTCTTGGTTTAATAAGGCAGCGATGACAATCTTGTCTTATCTATTTGTTTATCTATATATTACTTTGGTTGTAGTACATTATTTATACATACTTCTCAACTGCAGGAGTAAAATGTACATGGTATTGATTTCAACCGTATTAATTATTACTTTTATTGAGCAATCGACTACCTAATACATTAGTTAATCTCCAGTCTTATGGATATTATTGCCGTTTGTGTGCCCTTGGCAATCCGGTGGGTGACATTTCGCAACAGCTGGTAGCAGTTGTATGTGAAAAACTGCCAAGCTTACCAACACTTGAAATTATCAATATACGCTAAACACTGGCAATAAATTGTATATTCCTTAATTTTTAAACGGTGCGAGCACTACCACAATCCAATCTAATTCGTGGAAATTCGTTTTTATTAAAAAGTATGAGTTTATTAAACTCTGAAAATAAGTATTTTGTTTAATATTACCAGAGTATATTGTTTACATTCTAGAGTTTTTAAAAACTATGCAACACTGCACTACGAATGTCAAGTGAAAGACATAGACAGTGAGGAATTGTAACAGGCAGTCACGCAGAGAAAATACCAAAAACGGCGAAGTAGCGCTGAAGTGATGAAAATGCACGAGACGTAGACGAGACAACGACGACAGCGCGACGACGTTCAAATCAATCGAAAGAGAAAATTATTATTTGACTAACGCTTATGATAAAGTGGTTAAAAATCGGAAAAAACGTGAGTGCAGAAATTTCGAAAACAAACATATTGGAAAGTGCAAAAAATTCGTTTCGGTTTTTGTAGACGTGTAAAATTTCATTGCCGTCTTATTGCGGCAGGTGCGCTGAAAGTCGCGAGTTGCGCCGTCGTCGAAATCGAAACCAAAAACGTCGATACAAAGCATCGAATTATTTCGTGTGGAAAATAACCAAATAACCCCACAGAAATATAAATTAAATCAATTTTTGGTTTACGTGCTTAGGTGAGACTCCGCTCGTGTATAGTGGTTCTTTTTCTTCGATTGCACATAAGTGTTATAATGTCCACTTATTAAAATATATACATATAAGGCATATAATGTAAAGTAGTACGAAAATTGCAACAGTTTCGCCACAGGCAGCAACAGCGCCAATACGCAGCGCCCCACACCTTTTCATCCACCCTCATCTTTTTCTGTTCATTTTTCCCACATTCATAGCCGTCGTTAATGACGTCGACTGAAGCGTTGAGTAGAGTTGTTGGCAGAATACGACGAAGTGACGTGCGCGTTTTTTGTACTTTTTTTTTGCTTTACCTTTTCTTTTACATTCTTCTTTGAAAAGTGGTCAACATATGCCGCATACTTGCGGGGGTGGTTTTGGCGACAGCTGGGTGGCAATGTTGTCTGCAGCGCTGTTGCTGTGCTGAGTTAAACGTTGACGTTTGCTGAAATTGTAACGGCGTGGCAAACCTTTCGTAGTGTTGCATGCATTGTGTTGCTTCATTTTTTATTTGGGAAAGCCGGAGGAATGTGCATGTAAAAGCCTAAAACTCGAAACATATGTTCTTTCTATTTTAGTGTGTGAAAGAGAATATAAAGATAAAAAGAATTGTATAAGTAGAAAAGAATGATTATATATTAAAGTCAGATGAGTGATTGCTAAGTTTAGCATTCGAGTAAAAGTGAAGGGTGTGAAATGGTGAAAAATACGAGCCAAGTTCCTTAGAAAATTAACACGCTACTAATTACTTGGTAGTTAAATAAGCTGAGTAGGTGAAATATAAAATTTAATGTGAAGTGAAGTGAACAGCCTTGTAGTAATGTGTGTATGAGACCTAAAATTATTCAGAACAATTGTGATGCATTTAAAATTTTTCGAATACCACGAATTTTATAATAATCCCGAGTTTTATGTGTTTAATTTTGAAATTTTTTGTTTCAGAATAAAATTATCAAATTATAAAATATAATGTGTGCTAGGTGTAGTGCATATTGCTCCTTATTGAGAATGTAGTGGTGCTGGGCGCCTCTCCGCCTGGAAGTGCAATTAACATTTGAATTTTCAATTTAAGTGTAAATAATATATTTTTTATACGTGTGCGTGTGTGTGCAATTCCATATTGCACCGAAAAGCAAAAAAATTCCGAAGTCATCGGGTACCACAACGTTACAACGTCTCAAGGCCAAGGCTGCAGGTGGTAGCGTAAAACGCAGTCGAACAAGCAACGCAGCGGCTGGGACAACAGTAACATCTAGTAATAGGGGAAGTAGTGGGATTGGAGGAAGTGCCCGTGCAGCGGGTGGTCGTAAATTTACTGCAAACAGTATAACACAATTGCAACGAAGTGGCGGCGGTGCTGGTCAGTGGTCAGCAGGGACGGCGGCGACGACGGCTGGAGCGGGTGCTAGCACCGGAGTCAGTTCCTTTACAACGGCATCCGATTCATCTTTGCTGGCTGAAAGAGAATCGGCATATTTGCAAGGTTTTCAATCACCAAGCTATAACACCACAAAATCATATCAGCAACAACAAAACCAGTCCACTTACAACAATTCCCTCTATAACACCAATAATAACGCCAGTGCCAATTATTCAAATCACTCAAATTACGCAAATACATCATCGTCATCTCCACACACAACGACAACGCCTCATAACAAGCTTCCAACCGCAGGTGTTGGTTCAACGGCGATGATGATGACCAAACATAAAAGCTCGCTCGCAGAGCGCCTTAACATTGGAGACGAGGTGCGCGATTTAAAGCTTGGCTGCACATACAATCCAAAAAATACAACGACGGCCTTTCACACTATCAAATGTAAGTACATATAAGATCGTATTTCACATTTTAGATATCGGTTTATTTAAAAAAAAACTAAACCCTCCAATTGATAAATAAAATAACATTTATTCTCTACATTTAACAGATGACTTCAAGCCAGCAAGTGTGGACAAAAGTAAAGTAGCTTTAGTGGACGTCGGCTCCAATAATCAAGTTACCGTTACCGTGCCAAATTTAGGTGAGTACCGAAAAACAGATATGTATGTATGTATGTATATAGCACTAGCAAATATGATATATTTAATAAGAGAAAAATAATAATTATGTATAAGGAATCAAGTAGTATTAATTGAAAAATAAATACTAATTATATACCTAAAAGAAAGATAAGTCAAAGTTAGATGCATACCAATCCTTTTCACACTAAACTGAACCGCTGATTTGTTTGGAAATGCACTTCTTAATTGCTGATATTGCCCATTGTTTGACATTTTACATGCCCAGGTACCTATTGTATATACATATGTATGTATATGGTCTTTTAAAAACAGGACAATATGTACATATGTATATTTCATGGTTTATTTATAACTGTGTGCGTAGGTATATACATTTACTATGTATATACATACAATTATAATCGTGTAAGCGGTGTCTACGCCAATTAAGAAGAAGATATACAATTATAACAAATTCATTGAATTGGGTACTTTTTCAAAACAATGTGAATTCGTAAATTTGAATTATTCAATATTTTTTATGATAACTTTCAATCTCGACTACACGTGCCGTCATTTTTTTTGCACCATAAAAATGTATTGAATGACAATTGAAACTTATTTTGACTCCTGATAACGTTAACTTTAATTAAAAAACGTATGTATATAATATACATACTTGTATATGTATTTGTAATACACTCATATTTTTGCTGATAGGGAGAGAAATATTTTTTTAGAACTGCTGAGAAGACAATATTTTCTTAAAGTGAAGGGTGTTTCTGTAAGTACTTTGACATGATAAAAGGTTCTCAGTTTTCTAATTGTACGTATAGTTATATCTTAAAATCAATTTAAACTCAGTCCGTTGAACTTAAAAAATCAATTTCTAGCGAGGTATTGCTGCCATTCACTACTATTCACATATTTTTTTACATATATGTACATACATATGTACATCAAGAAGTCTTTGGCATAAAGACTGTAAAAACAGAAGTACTATGTATGTTTAGCCATTTGGGTGCCTTATATTGAAGTTATGCTTGAAATGATGTATTGTCTGTACAAATATCAATCATCTATCTATTAGAAAGCCGTGTACATGCGATAAAATGGATTGTGCAATAATATTGATAATATTTTATACATATCTCATGTATTCGAGTGCACACAATGTCACAATTATAATAATTTTCATGCTTTTCTACATTCTCAGAAAACTTTTGTTGCTAATATTTATAAATTTTTTAGCTATTATGAATAGAAAATAGTGGATAAATTTTAAATAATACAATTGAAAACAATTTGTCGAAAAATAACATCCATTTGTTTTCAATAATCGTTTGTTAGCCGCGCTCTGCTCAACTATATTCAGGTGAATGCGTTTGCAAGCACTTTTGTTTAACATACAGCTATCCGTTCGTACGTGCTTTATTCTGTTCTCCTCTGCCCGAGCAGTCGCGGCTGACACTTGGCTGATAATCAGCTGACTTGTTACCCTGTAATGTCAAACTGATTGACATTGATTGCTTGCAACATGTTCTGTATTTTACAATTTTCTGTTGTCAATTTTAATATTATTGTTTTGATAGAGAAACATAAATTGAGTGGGAGTTTAAAATGCAGTGGTGTTGAACAAAGTTGGATCAAGTTTGTGAAGTTATTGTGTTATTTTGGTATGATTGTGATAAAAATGTGCCAAATTGGAATACGGAAGATTCAAAAGAAGTGTGTAATTTAATATAATCATTTAAGTTCCGTACAATATTTTTTTTACCTAACCTTAAAAGTTATTAATGTGAAACTTCCGTTTAATACATTTTTGCATACATACATACATACTATGTATGCGCATATTTTTCAATATACAAGTATTTCCGCTTTAATTTCTTTCTGATATTTAAACTATTATTGCATTCTAAATAGAAATTATGTACTTTGTATTGGCGCTCCTCGCCTTCTGATACAAAACAATGTATAAAGCACATAGTTGCCTCATAATTAGACCCAGATTGAATGATCAAGTGAAAAGTGACTGCATTTAAGGCGGAAAAAAATAAACTCATCAGAACTTGAAACAAGTTCATTAACAAAACATAATCACCAACTCTGCTGGTTGGCAGAATGTAATGAATGCCGAGCTGAAAGCAATCAAAGAGAGAATGTGAATGTGGAGCGCTTGAAAGTGCACCACACTAAGCTTGTTCTACAACTAGTTCATCATATGCATACATATGTATATACGCACGTACATATGTATGTGTATATGTAGTTTACTTGTTTCAGTCCACTGGCTGGCTTATGGAAAGCAGAATTGAATCGATGGATGGTCTAACTTGTTAGCTTACAAATATCTGCACATAACAGCCAACTGCTGTGATTTTAAGTGAAATTGTAGCAGTGTACTTGCAAACATCTCCACCTGTGCGCACACGCTCATAAATCCACACTTACATATGTATGTATGTTTTTAAAGTGAAACTTTTTATGAATCATGTGTGTGGTCCAAGCACAAACTGAACCTATTGGCAGCTATAATCATTTTGCCTGCTTGTTTTTTGATATAACTTTTTCATTTTTCCATGTTTTTTCTTTAAATTAAAAAAAAAATTGGTATTTTTTCTTGGCCTGCAGCAATCACTTCAAGTTTGTGCTACATCTGTTTTTTTGTGTTCTTCACCCTCCTTTTTTTTTGCTTTTTGTATTGGCAACAATTACCGGCGTCCGGACGATTAGCAGCTAACAGTTGTTGGCTGCCCATTACAGTCTTGCCTTCCGCACACACCAGCCAATTTGTCTTTTTGTTGCTTAGTGGCTTTCTCATTTCAACGTCATATTTTGTTTGGTATGCCAACTATTTGCGAGCAGTAACGGAAATAAGCTACCACATAAATACGTATGAACATGCATACATACGTTACTAGTAACTAGCGTTTGGCCAAGCTGCGCCTCTAGCTCGTACTAATAGCGCTGAAAATATATTACTAACCATACCAGCTGTGCCTATAACCGCTACTGTCTTAAATTTTAGTATAGTCAACTAACCGTAAAGTCTAACTTGCGCAACCATTGCCAAGTTTTATACAAAAAAAATATTAGTTGGTTTTATTTTATTTCAGTCATTTGTTTATTTATTTATTTAATGTGTTGTTTTGTTCACTTAACCTGCATAAAATTTATTTATTTTCTGCTTCACTGCTGGTCTTACCAGCACCACATTCACCACCTATTCTTCCGCCGCTACTCTACAATACACACACCCATACATATGTATGTATGTACATACATTCATATCCATGTGTCTGTGCTGCAACTTAACTAAGCTTCATTAGTGGCATTCACTGTGAATACCTTACTATATGCATGGTTAGTTTACTATCTCATTTAAATTTTTTTTCTGTTTTCTGTTTTTCGAGTTATTTTCTAATGCTCCAAATTCATCGTTGCCTTCAATTGAGGTTACCCACATTTATGCCGTTTTTATTTGTCTATAATATGTATTGTCAAAAGCGAATATTTATGTAAATGTTTGTCTCCATATGCCGCTATTAATAGTATTTTATTAAATTTCTTTTTGTGTTATCGTTTTGTGTCACTTGGCACACTATTTAATAAAAACTTTGAATTAACTAACCTACTCTTTGCCTTCTGAAAAATGTATAAACACACTTTCGATCTAATTTTTCTGTTCAAATTATTATTCTAAACTATTATTTTCAAAATATCTTAATGAATGATTAGTAACTTAGTAGACTTAGTAAGTTTGCCACGCAGTTTGTAACATGCGAAAAGAGCCTGGAAGACCCTATAAAATAGATATACATATGTTTAAATGATCAGCATGACGAGCTAAGTCACTTTAATCATTTCCGTCTGTCTGTCAATTTATACTAGTCCCACCATTTTTGAGATGTAGATTTGAAGTTTTGCACAAGTCCTTTTTTACAAGAAACTGTTAATTTGTCGGAGCTACCGATACCAGACCACTATATTATCTATATACTACATATGTAGCTGGCATACAAACTAACAAATCAAAATCAAGTTCTTATATGGAAAACGTTTATATTTTACGAGGTAGTATCTTCCGTTTGACATGGATTGTTTTGTAAGGCAACGGTACAATCTTCGCACAATTTTTTCAGATATAGTACATAGCTGCCATACAAACTGAGCGATTACACTCAAGTCCTTGTATAGATTTTTTTTTTCGACAAGCAATCTTCCCGAAATTGGTCTTAGATTATTATCCAAGGCATCGCACCAATCTCCAAACGAATTGCTTAGATTGGACACTATAGTATATAGCTGCCATGTAAATTAAGTGATTAACTCAGGATAAAGATTTATATATCCTCTCTTATGCTAGTAGAAATGCACCTGTGAAAAGTTATAGCTTCGGTGCTGCCAAACTTAACGTTTATTTCTGTTTTTATTTTCATTTTATTTAAAGTATCTTAGTTTTGTAGCTAAAACGAGTTTGATCCAAAGCTATCCTTTGAAAGCAACCTAAATGGCAACGTCAATGTCAGCAAATCAGCTGATCATTCCAACCTTACGTCAAACTGTTTCGTGTCACCGCCAGTTTTATTTAAATCCACTCGTCTGCTCAATGCGCTTACTTTTACTTACAAATTTATACTCGAAAGCTTTTTTCCCTGGTGTGTGTAAAATGAAATGCCCATTGTGGCTTATCATAAACAAACACTTGGCAATTTAAATACTTTATTATTATATATATGTACATATATATATTTTTTTTTGCCTTATCATTTGCGATAAGTATTTTGTGCTCAACTTTTATATAATTTCTTGTGTGATGAAGAGTCCAATTAAATAATTATTTTTTATTATTTTTGAGTATAAACAATATTTTTTTATTACTTTTTTGGTTTTAAATATTTATTGACATAAATAGATTTTTTGTATGCCTCGCTTATCTGATAAAGTCAGCACGTGAGTTCTGTAATACTGATAGGCAATGTGCTAAGCTGCTTAAGCTAATTTCCCAGAATAGTTTCGAAATGTGCGTCAGAGCCGTAAAACTAATTTTAAAATTGTTTAAGTTTAAATATCAAAGTATTTTTTATTTATATTGAATAAAACTCAATTTTTATTTTTCAAACAAATGCTTTGAGAAAAATTTAAATGTAGACTTTTTGAACTTTATAAAATAGTTCAATTAATGTATTTATTAAAGAACATATTAATACTTACATACATATAGTAAATTCCCAATACTATTTAATCAATTTGAGTGTCTGATATGAGCCCTTATAATTGCTTATCAAAAAAATAAAGTTTTCCCTTTGGCTCACATTAAACTATTAACTATTTTATTGCTTTGTCAATGAACTTGCTTCATAAATGAGCACATACTAAATATTTGAAGGGCACATCAAGTCAATTATTTTTTTCACAATGTTTACCAATTCTATAAATGTATCATGCTTCTTTATTCAGTTTAGTCAAGTATTTCTGATTGAATCTATTAAAACGGAATTGAAATAAGTTAATTGTTGTTACGTGCTTTCTGTTAAAAAACATACAACATACGATCTAGATTTCTAGTGAATTGTGTGCAATTTACCTTTACTATTTCATCTAATGATGTAATCAAATATTTACGAACACTGATTGCTGATTTAAGGTGAATTTTTGAACTTATTAGCAGAAATTATTAATCATTTTGATTTATTGTAAACTTTTTTGTTTACGGAAGATAATCGAATTTTATGGTTAAACTTTCACATCGGTTATATTAGTTGTAGCTATCAGCTGAGTCTATTTGACGCACCGCTGTCAAATTGTCAGCGATTAAACATAGCTGTGGTGGAAATATTAAAAAAGTGCTTAAGAGCTTTGTAAATTTGTGAAAAATTATGAGATATTTGTAAAATCAGGAAAACAAAGTTTTATAATAGACAAAGATTTTCTAAAAAATATTTGTCCACAAATCTATAGACTTGTGGTGCAAAATGCTTACATGATTTTTAATAGATTAGCATCACATGCCTTTCACTTTCAATCGTTTAAACATAATCAATAGAAAAGAATAACAGGTCCACACTAATTAACGTTGAGTGAGTAAGCTCTTTACTATATATGCATATGTACACATGTAGTATATACATTTGTATGTACATATATACATATATACAAGTAATCTTAAAAATTACGCGCATGCTTTGAGAATCTGCTGAAGTTGCCACCCCACCGCACACTCACAGACATCAATTGACGTCTGAAGTTGCTGTGGCTGTTCATCTGCAGTTTGTTATGTGTTGGCGTTAATTGATTTAACGCCTTTCACTTGTGCTGCTCAGCGCCACGAGCAATCTCTTTCATTTTCACATTAAATGACTTGTTGTATATGCGGTGTTTTCCATGAATTTCACAAATTTTTTTACGAAAGTAAAAAATGTGATCTGTTATATAACTTGTTATTTAAATAATTCGTTAATTAATTGTTACTTATATGTTATTATTACAAAAAAAAAATTTAACGAAAATAAAAAAGACAGATAACTGAAAGGATAAAGAAATTTAAGGTTGTAAGTAATAAAAAAGTTTAAGTTAAAAAATAAATATAAACAATTATTAAGGATTCAATTATGTATTTAAAGGAAATCTATAATATTTATTAGCTTCCATTATGTAATGATGTTTAAGGATCGTCATAATGTTTATTGGAAATTTTTAAATGCCAAATTTTCCTATTATTCAAAGATTTAAGAGACAATTAACAATTTTTTAAATATTTCCATCTATTTCCAACACTGGCATCAATCAAATGAAATACCTCATGCCAAATCAAAATCGAAAGAAAATAGAGGAAAGGTGAATGTGCGCAAAGCTAAAGTTGCGGAGAGAGAGATATTGAAATAAATCTCGGCACAAGTTGCAAACAAGTCAGTTAGTTGATGAATAATAAAAATCCCAAGCGTAAAATTCCATTTCATTTTTATTATGAAAAGAGATTATGTAAATGTCTTGCAAACTGTCAGCAGCGTCATTGCAGCCGTCATCGGCAATTCGTACACGCTGTACGGTGCACGGTGGTAATTTGCTGGCACGCCAACTGTTTCAACAGTATTTGGTGCTAGTCGTGTAGTGGTAATGTGAGCAGTATAGTGCCGGTAATAAAAGGGGAAAGTGCAAAAGCATGCACAAGGAAATGTTGGAAAATGAGCGTTGAATTGTAGAAAAAGTTTCCTTTCATTATCAAAAGCCATATTTTTTCCACAACTTCCACCAACACTTCCATGCACACGCACACGCACACTACTGCAAGCAGTGTCGCCCATTCATTCAACCATTCGCTAATTTTCTGCAACTACTATTCGCCAAACTGCGACGAAGGAATATTATTGCGACTAAGCAACCGAGCAGCAAACAAATCTCTGTGTAACCACGAGCGACAACCAATGTCAAATAAGCAAACCCACAAACAAACAAACAAACATTGTGACAATTGCACCGCCAGTCGGTGGTAGTCTAACGTCACCAGCATTACTTACTACCGCCACAGCTGCGTCTCCATGCGCACATTCACTATTTAATTTCATTTCTTCATCGCATTTTTATGATTAAAGTTTATTGCTGCAAAGTGTTTAGTTGCTTTTGTGTTATTTGAAAGAAATTTTTTAATTTCTAAAATTCGTTTTTGTATTGTAAACGAGTTTTTACTAGTTCATTCATGAAATTTTGTTATATTTAATGCTTGATTTAATGCAAAAACAGCTGATTGTAGTATCTTGAGCAGCATTCCTTCATATATTTATATAAAAAAATTTGACAAAAATATTAATAACAAAAAAGAAACATAAAATTAATCTTATTATTGCTTAAAAATAATTAAGAAAATTCAAAAAAAAAATTTAATTATAATACCGTAATAATTATATAAAAAAATTAAAGTAAAATAATTACAAAAGATATACATACATGTAATAAAATAATATGTACATAAGATAAGAAAAGCTAATTAAATGAGGATTGCACCGCGACCTAGGGTATATTGTGCCCCCTCCTAACTCACAACGTCTCAACTAGCCCCAGCAAATTGAAGAGTTCTAATTTTCTGCTACTAGGTGCTATGGAGGCGAATATGTATGTATGCATATGTAAGCTGTAATTAAGAAATGGTTGTTGTTGTAGTGTTGACGGTTGATAAAAATCCGGGTCCACTCCGGTTATTTAGATCCGACTGTTATTAATGCATTAAGTAAGAATTTAATGAACAAATATTTAATGAAAAAAATAGTTATTGTTTTCTTGATTAGTAAAAACTACTTTTGCACCTCCTGAATATTGAAAACAGATAAAACTTTTTTTTTTTTTGTAAATTTCCAAAAAAAAAATAATTTTTAGGAAATAAATTTATAACCATCTAATTTTCTTGTAAAAATATATGTATATTCTTGGTAGTTAGTTCTTAGTTTTAATTTAAAAAAATTTAATTTTTACGTTTTGGAAAAAATGTGAAAGCGTCAGTAATTAAAATCATACTCAAATTTAATAATTTAATTTTTTTGCAAAAATAAATGTATTTTTAGTAGTAAAAGTTAAATTAACTAATGCTAACAAATTAAGTAAATGAAAGAAAATTGAGACCACATAAAATGAAAATATTACATAAAGTTTTCACCTTCCGCCAAATGACTAGCTTTTCAATAGCACTTCATTGTCAACGTCTGCCAGCGGCTTGCACTTTTAATTTTCTTCATATGTACTTCCACTGCTTCACTCTGCACATTCGCTGCAATTATATTTAATGCACCCACACAACAACGCCAGTAATGATACTCCTTTTCATTATGCGCTTCTCTGCAATGCTTCGTTGATTTCCAACATAAAATACCAGACAATTATATGGCATTTTCTTAGTTGCCACTTCTATTTGGTGTTTCACTTTTCCGTTGAAATTTAATTACTGCAAAAGTAAAAAAAAACATTCGCTATATACATATGTATGTACATAAAAGTAAAAAATTATGTCATGCTGAATGCAGCTAGCATCGCGGTTAGTTACCAATTATGGTTATTATTTTTATTTTAATTTTGTTTTAATACACATGTGCTACACACACAATTATGACACCTCAACATAGCATTGTCACCATGATTACCAAGACTGCGGCATAATGCCAGCTAAAACCGATTTTATCAACCCATCAGAGCTGTCGAGTATAATCTCCGCTTTGGTATAGCATATACACTAACTTTATTTACTTTCATCCGACATTCGCTTTATTTATTTCTATTTAATTTTTCGTTTTCATCCAATACACGTTGTACGCCATTGTTGTTTTGTATAATCCCTCTTTCTTCTCTTTTAGTAATCAAAATTAATTTGATTTAATTTATACATTTTTAAGGTCTTTGCTAACGTCAAGGTTTACACATACTGTTTGTTATTGTTGTTGTTTAGTTACAACCTGTGTTCCTTCAACTTTGACTAATTATATATTTCAAATTGTCATGTGGCAGAAATATGCCGAAATATGTAAGTTTTGTCAATTGCCAAAAAAAGAGACTTTCACGCATCGCTTGTCAGCCATTCGAGGTTAATGATAGACGATTTGACATTGGACCAGACATATTCGGCTTTTAGTTAATTACGCCAAGTCGTATTTGGTACTGCTCAAATAAAATGCCAAATGCCAAATGCCTGTTGGAAGAGTGGAATGGTTGAAATTTCATTTTCTCTTTTTAACTTCTAGTATTAAGCTTTGCTTATTGTATGATCACTTAAGTAAGTGACTTGATTTTAAGCACTTTTTTGCTTTTATTTCAATATTAACATATTATAAATATATATGTATGTATGTATGTTATTTTATAATTTAGCCATAATACTCTCCTACACTTAGGCGTTCATTAAAATCTTGATTTCACTAGTCTACATGCGTCAGCTGAAAGTGTTTTTGTTCCAGCTACACTGTTTCATATTTCATTATTATTACAAATATTTAAAAATTTTATAATAAAATATGGTTCAATATTGATATAACCATAAAATCTATAAGTATTATTATAACACAACTATTGCGATCTGCGTATATTAATGCACACATAACTACTTTCACATTTGTGTGTAGATATTTTTTTACTGTTTAATTAAATGCTTACTTTTTGAATTCGCAACGAACAGCAGATTTTATGGTATTTCTTTCTTTTTTTTTTTTTTATTTTTATTTTTATTTTTTTTTTATTTTTATTTTTATTTTTATTTTTTTTTTTTTTTTATTTTTATTTTATTTTTTTTTTCAATCAGCCGCTGTGTTGCCAACAATTTCACCTTCAAATTTCACAATTAACTTAAATATGCACGTTTCAGTGGTGATAATTACATAAAAGAACTTAATATTCGTGCGCTAAGAAACTAAAAAACAAAATTGCAACTAAAAAACAATATAAAATAATTACATATATAAATTAATTACATTTAAAAAATAATAATATGAGCAAAAAATAATTATTAAAATACAAGTTAAAGGTTGCACAGCTGTATTTTTCCCATAATTCTATTGTAAATCGCCAAAAACAATAATAATAAATATTAAGCATAAAAATAAACAAAAACAGGACTCAGGTTCAGAACTGCCAAATTAACCCGTAAACACATTTACCATAATCTTAATTAAACTTACGTATACGCCCTGGTGCACTCAAGTTGTGAGACTGTCACCCAATTACATATATATATATACATACAATGTATATATGTAACATGCATTTTGTTTTTGTTTTCCTTCTAACTATTTATAATACGGGCATACCACTTTTTAACTGCATCCAACATATGCGGCCATACGCTGACACTCATTTCTGCTCATCAGCTCAGCGCACATTTGATTTATACTTTCCGGCAGTTACTCTCTGTCGGTATGCGAAACTTATTCAAATCATCGCTCGTTGGCGTCCAGTGTCTGGCGATTTCATTAAGCATTCTGTCGCTTTTGGCATTTACTCCCCTTTGCTCTCTGAATATTTTTGATTATTTTCCATATCTACGCGAATTCTCTCCGCAAATTGACCTCTCTTCAGCGTTTGTTTTTTTTATACCTCTTTGTATTTGTTGTGATTTATACGCACGTGTTGATTGTGTCTTTCTTATTTTGCTTTTGTCTGTGTATTTTTGGCTATGTTTTGTTGCTCTGTTGCTGACCTTAATTTTGAAATATTATTTAGCCACTCATTTCGTGCATTTCGCACTTGTTTAAATACGAATTCCGATGTAGGAAGGTGTATGTATGTAGCTGTCAATGAAGTATGGTCTATAAATTTATTTTTATCATTTCTTTTGCACACGTACATACACACTTTCATCCACGTGCACACATCTGCGTTTGCATAAACAGAAATTTTTTTGCGGAAATACCTTTCGCTAGAAAAACTAACCAGAAACAGATAATAAATATGGGTATATGTACATATGTATGTGCCCTTGAATTTTATGGAATATATCACAATATTTGTATTTAACTATATAAATAAATGATAATAATAAAATATAATTTTTAATTTATAATTTTTTTCTTCTAATTTCAAAACATTTTTTTATACATATGTATGTATGTATATTACGGTTTATTATTAATACAATATTCCAACTTTTATAATTTCATACGCTTTTCATACGACTTCCTACTCAACTCTTGTTGTGTGTAATCGCCGCACATTCATATTCACATAATGCCTCAAATCCCCGTACTCATCAGATAGTTGTTGATCAACTACAGCATCTTTTCATTTCGTTATCTTTGTTGTTACGTTATTTGAGGAATATGAATGAAGCGTCGCATCACATGCGTTATTGGGTTCATACTTTTACTTCACCTAAACGTGACTTCATACATACATATACATGCATATCTGCATATAAGCAGACATACCCGTTTGCATATGCGCCGGCGTCTCTGTCGGCAGTGACGTCTGCGTCGCATAAGTCAATGTTTGCAGCGCTCAACATCGATGTCAATGACTTTGTTTTGCTAAATGTCACAGCGGCTTTGTTGTTTCGTGTTGTGGGATGAGCTTCAATTCAAGTATTGCTTGTGCAGGGATTTGCCGAACATTTTCCCTGCTGTTTACCGCTTTTCGTGCTGATTCAGCGCTTCAATTTAGTGTTTAATTTATTTCGGGTTTCTTTTTCATTGTAGTAAAAAAATGTGCATACATATGTATGTATGTATATTATACCGTCCCGAGCTGTCTCAGTATTTGCATTTTACTTGTGGCGGCGACGCCTATAAATTCAAAGAAAAATGTAGAAATGCCACACCAAAAAATATTGCTTTGCCTAAACAAATGGTCGGCCGTAAATTTTTTTCCATCGCTGGTGTTTGTGATAAATTGCACACTAAAATGTTTATTGGAAGTTCGCTTTCAAAGTTCACTAATGGAAAAAATCGAATTAAGTGCGAAGGGTAATAAAGTGAAAAGTGAAATAGGCCGGTTTACACATAAGTGATTGGATACCGGTTTCATTTAATAAATTTACATTAATTTCGATTTTTTTTAAATACATGTCTAGCATTATTGATTGTTTTCTAAATAAATTTTGCAACTCCAATACTATGTATTTAATTAATAATATGAGATAGTAAGTTCACTGGTGAAGCAACCAAAATAATCGAAAAATGATAAAAGTCAATGAACTTAAAGCCAAGGTATTTTTTCCTTTTTATGAATTTGTGGAAGAATATAATGAATCTTTTTTAAATTAGTATCCGCTAAAAAATAAGAATAATATTTAATTATTACCATCTTCTATAACAACAACTTAATTTTAAATACTTAATAACCAAAGTAATGAATAAAAAAATATACAGTGAAATTCCTCATAACCGGACACTCACCGTCGCAGTGGTATAGGAGCGTGGCAAAACGTATGTTTTAAATTCGTTATTAGAGTCAGAAGCTGCAATTCAGTATTGCATTTCATTGAATTAATAAATGCTAGCCAATATCAGGTATTAGTGAACCAGACGGCACTAGAGCAAGACCATTTGCTTGCTATGATCATTTTACGTATTGTTCTTTAAAAAACAGTCTCAAAACAACAAAAATTAATAAAAATTAAAAAAAAAAAATCGGGAACTAGAAGAATACACAATTTTCTTGGCAAATTATCGTTTGTCAGCGATAATTTGAACGAAATACAAGGTGCGTTCCAAAGTAAACAGGACATGAAAAATAAACAGAACAAATAATTTTTTCGGCCAAATCAATTTACTTTATTTAAAATAGTCTCCTTCTGTTTCAATTCAGCTTTTTGCACGGTCCAAAAGCATGCCGAACGAGTGTTTTAGCTCGGTTTGCATAACGCTTTCCTTTCATGGGCAAATGAATTTTTCCGAAAAGGAAGAAGTCGCACGGTGCCATATCAGGTGAATACGGGGAGTGGTTAATGGTTAAAATGTGATTTTTGGTCAAATAATCGGTCACAATCGGTCCTTCGAATGTTGGATTCAGAGCAATTTTTGGTCGTCAGTCAATTTGTGCGGAACAAACCGTGCACACACCTTTCGTAAGCCCAAATGTTCGGTCAAAATGCGATAAATCGATGTTTTGGAGATGTTCAATTCCATTTCCATGAATGATGACAATGATGATTTCGGCAGATTTTTAATGAATTCACGCACAGTTTCGATGGAATTTCCGGTGATCACGGATTTTGATTGGCTCACATGTTGATCGTCATTTATGTCCTCACGACCATTTTGAAAACGTTGAAACCACTCGTGCACTCTGCTACGAGATAGGCAATCATCGCCATAAACTTGTTTCATTAATTGAAACGTTTCGGTAAAAGTTTTACCAATTTTAAAACAAAATTTAATGCTGGCTCTTTGTTCGAAGCTCATTTTCGCACCGATAACACAAACATACTGACACTTAAAACGCAATAACTTCACTTCCAATATATGAAATGTCATGAAATTCTCACTGGACAATCGATAAAGATAGCAGATTCTAACGCATCAGTCGACATATAGATGGCGCCACCAGGGGGCGCTATATTCAAAAAGTCCTATTTACTTTGGAACGCACCTTGTATTGCCAAAATAGTGTCTGTGTCCGGTCATTGGAACGTTCTCATGTCCGTTTATAGGAATTGTTTTTGTATGAATATAATAATGAAAACATTGTGTTCATGAAATCAGTTATGCGAGATGGCCGACTATGAGAAGTGTCCGCAATGCGAAAATAGATAAAATGAAGCAATATAATTTTAATAAGTCTTTAAAATAGTATAGTTTTTGAAAGAAATGAGATCTTTATCGAAAGTAAAACTAATTTGGCGAGATATAATTTTATTAAAAATTTCATTTTGGAAAGTAATAACGAAACCGCAATGTGTTTCTTATCGCATTTTGTTTAAAGTCAACAAGTATGTATACATATCTACTAGGTCTGCCCTTAAAGTAACCGTATTTAAAAAATAATCACAAGAAAATTATTAATTTTTTTTTATCAAAAACTCGTTTAGCTTTTTTGTCTTCATTTAACTCTCTTGGAACAGACTATTCATTTACCCTTATCTTCAGTTAAAATTCTCAAAATATTGTTATTGGTCGTTTTCAATCACAAATGTTGGCTATTTGTATACGAAAACAGTACTTTTTTCACCAATTCAGCTATATTATTAGCTTATGGGCGACCTAGCTTTTGGTCGTCTTTTAAATCCTCACAATCATTTTTCATTCGTGTAAACCACATATAAACTTGAGCCCTTGAGTATTATCAACAAAAAGTTTCATCGATATACATACTTATGTTATTTCAGGGATTTTTTTAAGTTTAACACAAAATTTTATTTTTGTGCTTTGTAAAAATGGAACAATTGCGCACTTTTTCTTTTATTGAAATGACTAACTTTAACATTTGTCATCCGATCTACATACATGAAGATGAATGTATCTTTTTAATGCTGCAAATAATAAATATAATTTCGGTTATTTTTGCGATAGGACTTGCACAATTTTTTCATCCTTTAAAGCTATCTTAGTTTTTGCTTAAATATTCTTTACATTCGTTCATCTTGGCTGTATATACATATGTATGTATGTATATAAATAGAAACGTGTATGCCCAAAGAAAAAGGAAAAATATGTCTCGTGATAACAATGAGTTATCAACAAGTAGGCAAGCAGTTCATTCAGCCGTTCGTTGGGTAACAACAATTGGTGTGTCTTTCATTTCATTGCAGGTGGTTTCTGTTCGGTGACATTTTAATCGCACTTTATCGCTGCACAGTCACACGTTTTTTTTTTATTTTTGTTTTAAACAATTTTCGAAAGCGCCAACACTCAACACTATCAAGCGAAAAAAGTAAAAAGAGAAGAAAATACAGCTAAAAAAAATAAATAGCCACAATTGATATAAAATGTCATGAATTTATAGAAGCAACTCACGTAATGGAGAGACAGCGCGCAGATAAAATAACAGCAACAATAAACACAATCAGTGGAATGTAGAGCGTAAAGTGCTGCCGGTCGCTGCTGCTCTGCGCTGTGCTGGCTGTCATTGTTTCGGTAATATCACATTTACCAGCCAAGTGGCAGTCGTTCAGTCAGACGATTGCATTGCATATTGCTGCTAAATTGTCGCTACTTTTATACGAGTATACCTATAGCTATTTAACTTTTTATTGGTTGTATATCAGGTCTCCTTGTTGTTGTTTTCCTACCCCTGCTCTCATTTGCAGCTATCAACAGCTGCTGTCGCATGTCAATTGCAGTGATGTGTCAATTGCCAACCAAGCATTGGCAGCAAGTCACTCACACAAGCACACACGTGATGCACTTATTTGTACTCACCTCACAAGAGCCGTCACCCACACTCGCCGCTGTGACATGGTGAATAAATATAATTTATTTATTTACTTTTTTTCGGTTTTGTAAGCAATCGCCACACTCAAGTCAAAAGCTATTCAATGCAATGATATTTGTGTGCTGACATGTGGCTGACATAAAGCTGCATGCAGCACGCACTCAGCGCCTCGTGTATGCATATGTGTGTGTATTTGCGCGCTGCTGGCATGCATGACAGCCGGTGGAAAGTGCAGGCGAAATGTGTGAAATTAGTTTAAAATAGGAAATTAATAATGCAAATAGAATGCCATTATGCGGGTTAAAGGCTGCCCGGTTGTTTATGTAATGAGTTAAATTGTTTTATATGCTTTTAGGTGTGCACATTTTTCCAATGAAAGCATTTAATTATAATGGCAAATGCATTTCTTACAACGCAACAATATGTTTTGGTACAGAGAAAAACTATAATATTTTTTTAAGCTGTGTTCACACTAGCTAATATATTATTGAAAGCAAGTTCAACTGAAATATTTTTTTAAACTAATACATGTGTTTATTTGTGGATTTCATTATATTAAACAGAGCTGTGAGAATTGTTTTTGATCATGTTTGTTTTTAATTTTGAATTATGCACATATCGGATGTTATGTAAAGAAGTTAGGTTAGCTAACCGGCGTACACGATAAGTTGAGTTCGTGACTGTCGTGGTTTCAAGTTCCGACCACAGCAAAATTTCTTCTCCAACCATGCCTGTATTTTCCCTTGCTATTACTCACAAGGGATTTATATTTTTTAGAAAATAAATAATTTCTGACTAATAATAATAAGAAAGAGACAGATTTGGTATTAAAGGGAGTGTAAAGAAGGTTATGAATGAACAGGATTTGAAAGAAAATTAATGCCAAGCTTTTAATTAAAAATAAAAAAAAATTGTTTTTTTCCTTCTGCCTACTTCGTGTTCTACAATTTTGAGTATTTTTTGAAAAGCTTATTTTAACAAAATTTCAACATAGCTTAGCTTTTTTGTCTTATTTATACATATTTAATTACTTTTAACGATTGTGTTTCAGTTACTAATATGTAAATCCTTCCTTTTTATCCATTCTCATTCCACCGTTTTATTTGAAAAATATTTTTTTGTTTGTAACGCGAATTTTTAAATTTAAAAATATTTTCTTGATATGTAATCCAATGTGCTTTGAATTAAAAAATTAAATTTTGAATTTTTATTATTAAATTAAAGAATAAAATTAATTTTAATATAAAAAAAAAATTAAAATTTATGGGTTATGTATTAAATTCATTTGGATCTTTTTGTACAAATTTCTGGGAATAATAAAAAATTTTAAATAAAAAAATTAAAAAAAAGAACAATTTTAGAAATTTTTTTGTACAAAAAATATTTACAAATTATTATATGTTCATAATCAGGGCTGCGATTTTTTAATTCAAAAACCAATTTGCATAAAAAATTGGATTTAAAATTTAAATACTTCAAATTTTAATTCTGATTTTGCCGAATTTTGTATTATATACATATTTTATTATTTTTCAAACCTACAATAAAAAATAATTTTGGTTTTATAAATATTATTGTTTTTGACCGCATTAAGGAACGAAAAATCATAACCCCCAAAATTTCCTTTGCAAAAAGAATGATAATTCGCCTAAAATGTAACTAACAATCTTTTTTGAATAATATTCACGCCTTATTCAGCGACCTTCATTCCAACGTTTTCACGCCTTAAGATAATTGTTAAAACGAGAAACAACCGCAACAATAACAACAACTATTAGTAACAACTAAATAGTTTGCAGATAATTTAATTAGAATGTACATTCAGAATTTGTGTCAACACAGATTGTTGGCGTCCATGCTGTGGGCCAGACTGTGTCGACACACTTAGCACACACCTACACGAAATCAACGAAAAAACGACAGCTACGGCGAAAGCGAAAGAGTGATAGCGTAGAGAGTAAATGGTTAGGTGGGGTACACTTACTAGGGTGTGTGTGCTCTGCTGACGCATTTCACAGCTGTTTAATAATACTTCTACAGATTGTACAAATGCACGTACCTATTTATATATATTTTATTAAATAACGGCAAGTACGGGCAAAAAGCAACAAATAAAAGCTCTCAAATGTACATACAAACATATGTATATGCATATCAACAAATCAATTTCCTGGCAGTAGTACAAATAAAATCACACATACACACTTTCGCAAATAGGCGACTACACGCTCATAAGCAATTGAATGTGCCTGCGCAAGCATAGAAGAAACTATTTAAAACGCTTTGCAAAACAACGCAACTTTGCGAAACACATACATATTAACATACAAAACTATAAGCAAAATAAAAAAGTAAATAAATAAATAAAAAACATCTACATTCAATAACAAAGCACATGGCAACTTTGAAATGAAATTTGTGCCGACTCTTATTGAACTCACGTTTTCGTGTGGAGTGTGTATGTGTATGTGCAACGAGGTTCTGTTTCCAAAGGCAAATTCAGGTGAGGTGTGTTAAGGTGGTGAATGTGTTTCGTAAAGGTTCTTATGGTAAACTGCAAAAACAGTAAATAAGCAAATAAATTGTTAGAGAGTATCGACCAAGCATGTATCACATAAGTATGCATGTATGTATGCGTGTGCGTTTAAAAAACTACAATAAAGCATTGAACACATGGTGCTGCTGCTGCTGACGTCGTCACCTCACTCTCGACAGTCGCCCACCACATCTGTACTTACCGCTGGTAAGCCGCTTACTGCACACGTGTTGCATTGACGTACGTCGACGTGTCAACAAAACTGAGAACAATTAGACGCCAATGGCAATGTGCGAAAATGCACGATTTATTGCAACTTTTAAGGTAATTACACGTGTTTTACGAGAATCTGGTGGGGAAAATAACTCTGTGTTTGTGCATGCCCTAATACAGAATGTATGTACATGTAGAATGTTTCAAAACTGTTATCACTCTACGTATTTTAATGTAAAAAAAGTTTGATTGAAAAAATCATCTCTACGTAATTATTGCAAACAAATCCTGAATGGTTCACACAGAGTTGAATTCATTAAATTAGGGTAATTTAAAAAACAGTCGGGAGAAGGGGATTGAAACAATTGTATGATTGCGAAATAGAGCAAGTTATTGCAAAGTTTAGTTGCACAGAAAGTTTAGCGGCTAGAAATTTTTGGCTCACCTGGCTTATAACCAAGACCTTGCCTCTTCTGATTACCAATTATCCGGTGGATGCACAATGTCCTCTTTGGAATATGGTTCATATTAGAATCTTCAATCAGTATTGCCCGTCAAGGCTTTTGGGATGGAATGCATAGAAAACCAGACTGATGGGAAAATGTCATAACTTCAGATGGTCAATACCTTGAATAATACGATTGTTCATATTTTTCAAATATTCAAATTTTGAAGAAAAATCACGAAGCACGATTATAGTACTTATAGGCAAAATAGTTCTCTTAATAACTGGCATTTTGTTCTCTTGGTAATAGTTTTATATTGAGAAAATTTTAATTTTCAATCTAGACAAATGCCATATTAAATTCCCCTCTGGGATCTGCAGGACTTTTAGGTATTTTGGATTCGTATATACTCGTATTGCAGTTTCGATATCGCTGCATTAAGCTATGCGAAACCTTGGAAGAAATAAGCTGGAGTCTAAATTCTATAAATGTTAAATTGTATGTGGAAGAGTGTTAGATCACTGTGATGTATGTACATCATCTAACATAACCTGACTAATTTCAATATTTTTTTTTTCATTTGCATTATATATATGTATGTATATTTATATCGTAGTTATATGTGTATCATTCCAGCATTCGTACATTTAAAAAAAGAAAAAAAAAATATTTCCCTCTCAATGAAAACTTTCGTAAAACGCTGCAACACGTGCTCTCGTAGAAAAATGCATCAGCTGCACAGACAAATTAGCACAATTCCGCATTTGTGCACTTGGAGCTATTTTCTTCCCCGTTCTCCATAGTTTTTGCATTGAAACGAGCGTGTAAACACACATACAAGGTATACTCGTAGCTTGTGCGAGCGCCACAAAATACTTGTAAATATGTTAATTGATGTGTTTCCATCTATATGATAGTGCTAAGCAATGCTAGAAATAATTGTCTGCTTGCTAGTCCATTTGTATGTCTATATATGTGTGTGTGTAGTTACGATGGGGCAGCACGTTTTAAATTGGTAATGGGGCACGTTTTACATTTGCAATTATAAACAATAGAATACTACTTGTTGGTTTTGTTTGTGTGGAGAAATCAAAATCCAAGCAATTGTGAGCTGGTGTGCTTTTCGCTTTTCCACTTTCCATTTAAAATGTAAATTTATTCTACTCTACTAATCAAGCGTTACGTTAAGTAATCTTTTAGGGTAATCTATATTTTTTAATTACTGTATTAATTAGAATATATTAACGTGCAGCACAAATTGAGACAATTAATTATGCAATTCAGCGAATTACGCCAAGCAATTCGCTTCTATGATACTTTCATATTTAACAATTATCGACTTTCGATATTGTTTGCTCTTCTCACCACAATATTGAAAAATACTTGTATATTCGTTAGTTTGATTTGATTTTGGGAATTTGCAAGCACTTTTAAATTATTAAAAATTTAGTATAAAAACAAAAATTATGGTTATTGTGCGTGCGGGCCGGGCAGTGAAGTGAAGTGCACGCATTTCTGGTGAACTTAAGTCAGAGTAGTAAGCAATTAAAATGAACTCATAAGCGCCAAACTTATGCGCGAGCATTCGATTTAGCAGAATATTGCGAATAAAGTTAAAATACAAAGCAAACTGAACAGGGTGCCCTTCGAAACTGGCTTTGATATTTACTTAGCTGAAAATGCCCACAGGCTTACTAGCAAAATTAGAAACAACGCTTGAAAAACGCTCAACACAGATACTACCAAAAAACGTAGTTAATTAATTTTGCTGGAAAATAAGTTGGTTTGCTCATGAAGAGAAAGTTTTGAGGAATATCAAGTATATCAAAAAATCAATGGAAACTTAAAAAACTTATAAAACTGAAGAAAAAATATTTTTACCGTTAAATCGCATGCCAAGTAAAATTAATTTGGCAGTCGTGTGTGGTAGGAGTAACTAAAAATCGCTTAAAGTTTACATAATACATAAGTTATTAAAAACAAGAATGACGTTAACTTTGGTTGCACCGCAGCTAGAAACCTTTCATAAACAAAAAAAAAATCCATAAAACAGCTTGATTCCGGTCGGTTTGTTCGTATGACAGCTATATGCGATAGTGATCCGATCGAAAAATTTGTTTGGAGATTATAGCGCTGCTTTCAAATTTTGTGAATATATGAACCCCGTATGTGATCTACATATGCTATGCTGGTCCGATCTAAAATTTTTTTCGGATATTGTAGTAATATCTTTGTGCCAAATTTCGTGAATATGTATGTCTTGACAAATAAAAATGTTTTCCAAACAAGAACTTCATTTTGATCGTTCACTTTCTATGACAGCTTTATGCTATAGTGATCCGATATCATGGTTAAAGTCAAACAATTCTACTAGAAGCATTCTACGCAACCTCCAGCGTAAATGTTAAAAATCCAATAGCTTCTAGATTTATGTATGTATGTACATAAGTGTGGCCAACGGCCTGATATATTTATGGGATAAGAAAAACGAATAGTAAATGGTGTTCACATTGCTTGCAATGAGCCGAAAGTAATCTAAAGAAATAATTTCGAAGCGTGACTAAAATTTTTTAGCAAATTTTTTTTTGTTGTATTCCTGTTTTATACATTTATTACGGTTTCCACTCGCAACAACTGATGGTTAACGGCATTAAAAAAGGCCATTAACCAAACGACCTATCGGCCAATGCCCACTAGCAGACCAATACATATTCCACGTCATGCCATGCCACACCATTACAAAGAGTGGACAATGAATAAAATCGAAAGAGCGAACAGCCAAAGTGTAGATATTTGGTGTGCAATTAAATGGCCATGGCATAGCAAATCGGATTACGGATGCCAACACAAAGCAACGGTTTGCTTGAAGTTGGGCTGTAAGCGCGCTGGTGAAACTGTCCATTGAAGCGAGTATGCTGTTCACTTGTTGATGCTTGGCGGTTTGTACAAATATAAAAATAAAAAAAAGATAAATTGTGTTAAGCCATGGATATAGCGGCATGAAATGCTTTTAAGATTAATCTTGTGATTATGTGAGTGTGATCAATCATTTTCGACAAGAGCCACCTTTGGACAATTTTATAATTTCTGTATTAATGTTTGCATTTTTTTATTTGAAAGTCACTACTTACAAAATGCTTTACAAATCTGTGGGAATAAAAACCAAAGCTCATATTAAAACAGCCTTGCAGAAGTTTCTACAAAACCGAACAAAAAAAATGTATTAATATAAATAAAATATGTATAAAAGATCGATGTAGCAACAAATGTTTTCGTTGCTATGCATTTTCATTACGAAAATGTGATAAAGAACAGGTTACTTCTGGTCAAGTAGTAGTAGCTACAGCAACAAAATTATTGACGTAGAAATCGTAGCAACAGCTGGTTAAGCCGGCTGCTTGGCGCACGAACTTTCCAAAAAGCTACACCAACGGTAGAGTCAGAGCCAGAATCAGCAAAAATCACAAAACCAGATGCCCAAAGCAAATAGTTAAAAAATAAAAATAAAACACACACCGCACAGACCGATATATAAAACAGAGGTTGAAAGGTTGTTTCGGTAGATGAAGCGAATGAAGAGCGAAAAAAAAGCAATGGCGAGAAACCTGAGCAACAGCCGAACAGTCGTACGTCCGCAAAGCAGAAGTGAATGTTTTGGCTACCGGCAAGACAGGCTGCTTGTCGCTCCGACTCACCAACCAAGTGCCAGCGCCGCTGTGTTGCTTCTCGTAGAGTTACAGCTGCTGCTCTAACTCGTTCACTGCAAACGCAAGAGACACGCGCCCGCTCAAGGTCGTACGTTTCTTGTGAAAGCAAACTGTATTTGGCTTGCTGGCTGGTTAGTTTGTTGGTTGCCTAGCTTGGTTTTCTTGCCACCAATCGTTGGACAGCTGACGGCGGAAGTGCGGCGTGCGGATCGAATTAATAACTGACTATTCGCACTATACACGTTTGCTTGTATGTGCGTTTCTACGTATGTATGATGCAAACAGGTCTATGGTTATAGTAATGTATAGTATAGCATACAATGTGTTAAACCGGAACAGGCGAAACTGTTAAAAATGTTGTACAGAAGTGGTTTTCAAGACTCCTGCTCTGATTTCATTATAATAACTTTCTTTTTTATTGCTTTTATTTAATTTTTTTTACTGCTGCTAAGAGTTGAATGTAGAGTAATAGTGTTCAAGAAAGCCATATAGACACGTGTTGCCAATTAGAAGTGAAATGACAAAAGCACCATAATTCGATTGTTGGTAAAATAGAAATAGAATATCCAGAAAGAAGTTGTTTGAATATGAATTTGATTAAAATTACGAATTTAGGTCACAGACACGTATTTCATATGGTATGTATGTAGAAATGTGAATAATCGTATTCACTTACTGTCTTCTCTTGATAATCATTTTTGAATTTTAGCGGTAACACATATCTAAAAGGCAATGCTGGGCCACACAATCAACATAAAACAGAAAATTCAAATTTTCTTTAGTAATTTTGATTGCATAGTCATAGAGGGAGTATAACAGATTACTATCATTAATATTTAGCTGAACAAAAATAAGAGGAAAGTTAACTTCGTGACAAGTGAACTCATCCTAATACCGATTGAGCGAAATCGATAATTATTAGCGTTCGATAACTTTTATTTACTTCAAAGCTGCATTTGTATTTCAAGAACATAAATATTTCTTCGTCGGTTATAGTGTTTAAAATTTAAATCGCTTTTCAATTGAATTGTTTAATTAATAATACTGCCATCTACATATGTGTATAAAAATAAAATTCATTTCAGTTATAGTATTTTATTTCTCACCAAATTCTATAAATATTTCACCAATTAACTAAATACTTAAGAATTTCCGCTATTGCTGGTACAGGTTATGTTTATGGGAGCATGTTTTAAATTGCTAAACGAATTAAAATTCTCGAATCCATTTATGTTGATTAACAAAAACAAAAACGGAAAATATTTTTGCTTTCGAGCAAAGGTATGTGAATTTTAAAAGATGCACTAATAACAAGCAACATAGCAAGCAACCAACTTTTCATACCATCAATGTCTCTGTCGCTTCAAAATGCGCTGAAGCGTGCCTCTTACATGGTACATGTTTTCCACTATCAACAACAAAATGACTTGAAGTTGTTGTGTACGTGAATGCGGCGACGTCTTTGTTGTCAACAATATCGCTTGGACACTGATTGCTTTTGCTATTGTTCGCATTGCCAAATGCGTCGGGCGAAGGGTGCAGAGTGACGTGCAAGCAAGCAACATTGGTTGAAAACAAAGTCGAAGGAAATCATTGGCCAACAATCTAAAAGCGCCGGCGACTCGCTAATGAATTGTTGTTGAAAGGGGTATGTACGGGGGTGTGAGGTGTCAAAATAAAACAAAAATAAAATCGTATCGCAGGCAGCTATCTCCGCTGCCTGGTGTGATTTGCACGCACTCACGCATCTGGTTATTTTGAAGACATTTCCAAGTGTATGCCCGCCTGGCGTTACATTCCGATGCATTGAATTTATATACGCACACATACACAATACGTATGCATTGTGTTTATATGTATGCTTATGCACATAATTGTGCCTACGTTAATGGCCCCGAACCGGACCAGTTTACGAGCGCGACGCAAAGTGCACACACACACACCCAGCCGTGAAATGTGAATGTGCGCAAGCAACGTTGACGATGACGTTGGAAGTTGGAAGTTGGCAGTCAGCGCGGACGCTGACTCTGACGGTAACCTGTGCGAACCAACACATTCGCTGATTTAATGCTGTAAGATAGCTGTTTTCAATTTGATTTTTTTTTCGTTACTTTAACAATATTGCTGCTTTTTGAGTGTTGCGACCAAAACAAAAGTGCAATAATTTTTCGGCCTTGAGATGACTTGGCTTTTAATAACTAACCAAAGCGCTGACGAATGAACAAATGGAAAATTTAAAGCAATAAACATGCATACATATGCATGTACATATGTACATACATACATACATATACATATACTATATGTGTATTTTCAGCAGCTGACAGCAAGACAGCTTGATGCAAAGATTAATGAATAGTTGGTGTAAAAGCTTGATACTTTGATTGCTCTGTCTGAAAACCAGGCTTTTGTTGTATTTTTTGCTGTCTGAGGACGCTTGTCTGCCATAATGTACATATGTGTACGTGCGGTTTTCTTAGTATTTTTTTTCTATAAATAGAAAAATTAAACTTTGTATTAACAGTTATTTAGGTACAACTGAAACGCGTTTTTGGGCTGTGAAAAAATAAAAACTGTACAATTCCTCTTTATAAGAATTATCGTGTGGGTTTTTGTGATTTTTCTTTATAACAGTAATTTTCTTAGAACGTTAATTCATTAAAGTTTCAAGTACAAAATCGGTCCCATGAGTATAATAAATACATATGTATTTCCTATATGTAAAATATTATGCCTTGAAACTTAAGTGTGAATAATACAATATGAAACAGTTATCCACAATTACAGTTAGTGAGGCTATCCTTCGAACAAAAACAACAGTTAATCTTTTAAGCTGCAATTAAGAAGTCGAAAATATAAATTACTCGAGTTTTAATGCATTTTATTGTATGAATGTCTTATAATTGCTTTATGATGTGTTATTTAAATTTATTATGACCTGAAGGGATTATGTTAAGTTTCCTAAGAAGTTAGTTAACACCCAGAAGAAAACCGAGATGCTTCAAAGTATATACATACATATGTACATATATATATGCATAAATGATCAGTTGTGACGAGTTGTGTCGATTTAGCCATTCCCGTCTGCTTGTCTCTATATGCGCGAACTAGTCCCTAAGTTTTTGAGTTATCAATCACAAAATTTCCACACGAATTTTTCGCTCCAAAAACTGCTCTCTTCTCGGAGCCACCGATATCGGACTACTATAACATATGGCTGCTATACAAACTGAACGATCAAAATACAGTATTTGTGTGGAAACTTTTTTTATTTGTATAGGGTATTATAGCGACGGTCCAGCCGAACTTTACTTACGTTTTTTCTTGTTGTATATGTATGAATGTCTTATAATTAATTTATGACGTTTTATTTAACTTTGTTATTATTTGTTATAGTGTCATTAATTCCATTACATCTGTAATATGTATTTGCAATATTTTATCAGTTGATTGAGGAATTTACACATTTTCAATAGTGTACATATGTATGTATGTACATATCTATATATCTATATGTTCACAGTTTCCACATATTTCCTACTGACTTTATATCATACGGAAATTTATATAAAAAAAAAATTATTATTATTGCACTTTTTGCAATTTTTAGAACAAAATCAAGTATACGGGCACTCTAAGGTACAACTGTATATGAGTCATTTCCGTGCAACAGTCATTTGCTTCAAGAAAATTTTACAAATATTTACAGCGGTTATTCGGTTGTTAATTGTAAACATTTTTTTTCTTGACATTAAGAACTCGTATAAGTAATTTTTTTCAATTAAAATCATTCATATTCCTAAGTATATACATACATACATATAGTACATATATACATACATACATACACACATATATGTATGCACCTATTTATTACCACAATTACATTTATATTCATTTTATTTCTGTGTGCTGTTCTTTTTTGCGAAATTTCGATGTGGTTTTATTGTTATTGCAATATTGCATTACACTTCCATTACAAAAGTCTTTTTATACATTTATGTAAGTGTTTGTTGGTGGTTTTTTGCGGTGATTTTTCCATTCACTATTTTTTATTACTGCTTGCTATGCTATGGTTATTTTCGGTTAGCCGTATGCTTGTAATATTTGAGGTGTGTTATTACGGTGCTGCATTTGGGTGTTGCATAATTTATGCCACACCAGGAAACCTGTCGTCGCGGCGAAAATGCACTCAGATTTTTTTCGTCTAAATTACCATTATACATTTATTGCGGCAATAAGTAGTTTTGCTTGTTTCTTAGTTGGTTTTATATATATACATATGTATATACAACTACATACATATGCACTTATGTATGTACATATGCACATATGTATGTACGTTGAAAAAATTTTGATTTGTAATATAAATTTACATGGAAAAAACCGATGAGACAATTAACTTGATTCTATAGAAGTAAATACTTTTTATGGTTTTTTATTTCAAAATAATTTTAAGTTAATACACCGTAATTGAACGGAACAATTTCATTAAGTTAATTATGCTTAAAAACATTAAAATTTTATCTCTTGCACATATTTCAATCTTTTATAAAGTTTTTAATTAAATTATATTTTTTTCTATCTTTTTCCAGTAAGCTCCGGTGTGCCTCATACAGTTTATAAGGGAAACCATAGAAAATACACAAAAGAATGTTTGTTGATTTACGATCGAAAAACCGGTGGTATTACGTTCGAGAAGTTAAATCATAATATTCAAGTAAAAAAGACGAGGTAAGTTCGAACAGCAACAAAATCGTTTACAATCCTAAAAATCACTATCACATAGGATTATTGAAAATTTATTTATTTTTATAATATTCAGTTTTATTAGAATCTGTTTTCTTATTATTAAAATGGTGTTGGAGTAAACAAACAAATAATTACTATTTTTATTTTCTTTAATTTTGTAATAAAATGGTATAAATTATTATTTTTTATTTAATTTTGTAGTAAAATTTAAAAAACTAATACTATTTTTCTTTTCTCTAATTTGGTAGTAAAATGTTAAAAAATTATTATTATTTTCTTTAATTTTGTGGTAAATTTATAAAAAAATATTTTTTGTTCAAGTTTTATCAATAAGACATTACACTAGATTTGAATAAATTCGTGTTAAAGCGTTAAAAAATTTATAATTAAAATTTTTTTTTTAGTAATTGAAAAAAGGAAATTAGGACAATTTATGCATTTTAATTCAGTTAAAAAACAGAAACAAAACATGCCCATAAATATTATTGCGAGTATTTTTTATTAGTATGCAGGTTGCAAATTTTTTAATTCATAATTTTTTTTATTAAATATTGGATTTGAAAATCTGCTCTCAAAATCTAAATTCGATAAAATATAGGTCCTTTTAACGTATTGAGGATAAAGTCTTTTTGCGGGCTCTGGTTCTAAAGGTTATAACCCGTAGTACAGAAAATAAAAGTTGTAAACATTTTTTTATAATTTTTATTTTTTAGTTATATTTTGGGATTAAACTTTTTATTTTTTTTTTCAAGTCGTAGACAAATTTTTAATTTGAGTTTAATTTTTTTCGATCCCGTATTTGAGATTTATTTTTTTGCTTTTCAATCCGGTATTTTAGATTAAAAAATATTTTAAAAAATTAATTTAAGTTTTAGAATTCCAAAAAAAAAAAATTAATTCAATTATTTTAATAGAATTTAAAAAAAATTATATTTACTATTAATTTTATCTTTAATAAGTTATAAAATATAATTGTTATATTTGCCAATGATCTTATCTTTTATAAGTTATAAAAATAAAAAAAAATAAAAAATTTCAAATGCATTTGAGATTTACTTTTTGTGTACTTTTCAATGCGGTATTTCGGATTAAAAAATATTAAAAAAAATTATTAAGATTTTGGAATTACTGAATAAAAGACAAATTTAATTAAACTGTTTTTTAATATATTTTTTAGAAAAGATTATATTTACTTTTAATCTTATTTTCTAGAAGATATAAAAGTAAACAAGAAAAAAAGACAATACAAAATGTTAAATATATGTCTTATTTTTTTTTTAGTTTACAGAAATTTTTGATTATTTTTTTATATTACTTTTTTTTATTTTACAGAAATTTTCGATTATTTTTTTATATTACTTTTTTATTTATATTTTTTATTAAAAATGCAGAAAGTGTTTTTAATCGCACCATAGAACTTTTTTTTAAAACAATTTTCATATTAATTTTTTTACATTGAAAATTAAAATGTTTTTAATGATTCTATTCCAATTTTTATTTTAAGTTTACTTATTTTATTTATTAAAACTGTCCGCTTGATGGAATATGCAGATATCCATACTGATTTCGCGTTGACCCTAGTAAATTATGGATATCCGGTTAATATAATAAGTTTATTTTTGTGTTTATTCAAATATCTCCGATATTATTGATAACTTTTATTTAATTCTAAAAAACAAAGATCGCTCGATTTATTCGGATTTCTTCTAAATGAATTATGATCATAGATAAGCTCTATTAGGTTAAAATTTTAAATGTGTAAAAATTATTTATTTATAGTATTTTTATACCGATTATTTAAATATATACTCAAATCAGTTTTTAATTTTTACTAAAAAAAAATCTTCTTTAACTTTTTTCCAGGAGTGAGATGACAAACAAACCAAGTGCGATAGCTGCTAGCGCGAATGTAGCACCGCAGCAAAAACTAGAGAATAGTACGATGCGCATCACATCGAAGACGAAAGTGTCGACAGGGAGTCGTCGTAATAATATAAGTAGGTTCAACCAATTAAAATCCTATACAAATACCCAGTTATATTTACAACTACTATGTGCTCTTCATTATTTTGACAAAATTTCTAACATTGCGTCTTCATATCTTGCAGTTGATTTTAAGCCAAGAAACTCGCCATCCGCATCAGCGTCCCCGTCTGCACCGCCATCCATACACAAAAGTCCACAATCAGCGCCGGCGTAAGTATTACATAATATGCGCCTATAATTGTTGTGTAATTTAATTGATTAATTTATTATTTATATATTTTTTTTATTGCTACAGCTGGAACGCGAATAATACGCAAGCCACGCTGCCCAGCATTCCAATGATCTTCGATGACGACGATGATGGCATGTTTGGACTGACCGCCGCCGCCGCCGGCAATAGTCAAACGCATGGTGGCAGTGGCAGTGATGCGGCAAATATGTCTTCATCGTCCTCCGCGTCGAGTCATAATAATTCAGCGCACGATTATCACATGCAAATGCAGCAGCATCAGCAGCAACAGCAACCGGCGCCGAACAAACAGTCTAAGCAATCGCATCGCAACAATCAGAAACGGCAAAACAATTTGAACGCAGCGACGGCGACGTCGGCCACGAATGCGACGGCAATAGCACAGAGTCATGGCAAACAGACGAAGCACAACCGCATGGAGCAACGAAGTATGTTTAGTGCTTTTTATAAAATTATAATTAAGTTATTGTTTCCCTTAACTTTCCCGAATATTGAATTATTTTTATTTTTTAATTTTTTTTGTTGTTTTTAATTTTTTTTTAATTTTTCTTTTTAAATTTTTATTTTAATTTTTCAAATTCTATTTTTGTTTTAGCTTCCTCGCCACAAACTTTTGCACAGCAGCAGCAGCAGCAGCAGCAGCAAAGGCAGCAACAGCACAATCTCTACCAACAGCCACAACAGCAATCCAACAACAATCGCATGTACCCGACAAACTCATCGTCCTCAATGCAAATGTCTAACGGTGTCACTGGTGGCTATCACAATAGCAACAATATGTCCATGGGCAATCAAATGTTGCAACATCATCAGACACAACAACAACACCACAATATGCCAGGCATGTCATCGCCGCATGACAGCGACGCAGCCATGGCTAGTGCGGCGGCGCAGCTCGAACAGGTGAGTTGTTGATTTTCACCAATACACGCAATACATTTACATACATCCATATGGAATGATTAATAACTGTAACATTCTTTCTTACAGCAAATACGCGGTCTTAGCTCATCCAGTTCGAGTTCCAGCTCGGATTCGAGCGGCAGTGATTGTGCCAGCGACTCCGACGACAGCAGTGATGAAGAGGATCAACAACAACAACAACAGACGCAACATCAAATGCATCAATTGCCCAATTTGATGTCAGCGCTGCCACCAATGTCTACAGCTGCGCCACAATACAATCGCAATACGCCTTCGTCTGGCTATGCGTCTAATAATAGCCACACCAACAATAATGGTGCATTTACAAGTGATTTGCTGCAAAACGATCTGCAATTATCATCGAACTCTTCCGATGAAGATGATTAGTAGAATATATTTATATAGAATTACACACGCGCTACATTAAAAAAAGTATATGAAAGAATATAGGAACAACTAAAACATACGATTACATGCACATAGGAATATTTGTTTGCTATATATACAATTTTTTTTTAATTCTTGAATATAATGTGCGTATGTATTTTAAGCGTATTGCTTTAGCTATGGATTATACTTTAGGCAACTAATTTTGTTTAGGAGTTTCTTTTTTAAATTAATAAGAAAATTATATATATTTATAAATTGAATTTCAAGTTTGCATAACGCTTGCAAAACTGAGCATACATACTCTTTTTTTTAATGTATATGAAATTAAAATGCTGAATTTATTTGCAATTGTAATATAAATAACAACAAAACGCAGTGCGAACGAAGCTAGGGTGGAAGGGAGTGCGGAAGTTAATTTAATACTAGTAAAATTTAAAAGCAAACCTTAGCAAGGCAACACTGCACACTAAATGCATGTATGTAATAGGTCTAGAAATCTATAAAGCGCAAATAAGTTCCAAGTGAGGCATAACAAGTTGAAGACGAACTTTTATAGAAAGCAGTGCTTTAAGTGGAAATCATTAAAAATTGCAAATAAAATAGTGTAGTTGCAAATAACAACAACAGCATAGTAGAATAACGTAAAAATGCCAATTTGTACATAAAACTGAATAATATTTTCGGTCACTTAATTTTATACAAAATAAGTTCAGTTCCACAAATGATGATGTTGTGTGTGCCACGTGAATCATTCAAATAGTGAAGTTTATGCGTATAAGTCCAAAATAGAAAAAGTAGCAGAAAACTTACAGCAAATATGCAATCAGCAACGGTGCAGGATTAAGAGATTTATAAAAACAAAAACAAAACGAAAACTAATTTGCCTATTTTAGTAACATATAAGCAAACATACATACATAAAAAACATTTACAATGAAATGCTATACATACATAAATCATAAATCAAATGAAATATGAAGAAAAACGAATGAGAGAGAGGGATTTTGCAAAATTACGCAATTTATTTATTTATTAGTGTTTTTGCTTATTGGCGCTCTTAATTGTTGTTGCAACATTATTTTCATATGGCAGTTGTGTATCAGCTGCTGAGCACGATTGTTTGCTATACAAATGTGGCAGAATGTTAAAAGGGATCAAAGTTGACTTAGGTGCGGTTAGGTATTTTGCTTTTTACCGGAAATCTGCGCATAGTTGTTTTAACTATATTTGATAGTAAATTGAAACTACGGATAAATTAAGCTGGAAGCTAAAACTCAAAGGATAATTGAAATTTCCCTTACTAAACTAAGCCGCCTTAAACCAGTTTGACATATTGCAACAGTTACGCATATTATAAAGTATTTTCGAATTTTAAATAACAAAGAAAATTTAGTTTTTTACAATTTTTTAATTTTTAGCATAAAGCAATAGTTTACTAAGTGCTGTGTGTTGCTTACATTTATATAATTTTCAGACTTATTTCTCTAACTAGACAATTTCTGCAAGTTTTCTTAAATGAAATATTGAATTTTCAAAATTTAATTATAGTATAAATCTACAAGTTGTACAAAAACTTGTTTGTATATATTATTTTTTTGTAGTTATTTGCGAAATTGACGTTTGTTTTATTTATTTATTCAATTAAATTATGTTTTATAAATATACTCACTAGAATAAATTTGAAAATTTATTAATTAAAAATATTTTTCGAGAAAATATTGTAAGAGTGAGAGGCATTATGGCCACGCCACAGCGGATTTATTAATAAATTTCTGTTAAAATTGCAAAAACTAATTTTGAATATTGTGGGCTTTATATATATAATTTTTAATTCAAACTAAATTCGAGAATTTAAAAAAACATATGTAAATAAAACTCCATTTTTTCTTTTGTAATTAGCAAAAAACTAAATAGCGAAGCAATAGTCTTTCTTAATATACTCTTAACGCGGGCTATTCTAAATACATATATACACTTTTTAATTTGCAATTATCGCCTTGTTATGCTTTGCTCACTCAGCTGCCCCAGCAAATAGCGATCCACAGCAAAATACATGCATTAACACACACATTCATATATATGTATATAAATAAATGTCTAAAAAAGTTGCCATTTCAACTGAAGAGAGGTTGTAAAATTAAAAACAAAATATAAATTAAAGAACAGCGCTGTTACATTTAAACACAACAAAAACGCTACAAAAAATGAATTGTAATAATATTTATATAATTTGATGCTGCTTAATGCAATCATGTGGAAGAAACTTGCAAAAAAAAAAACAAAGATTAAATAGATACATACATACATGCACTCTTCTATTAAAAAAGACTGTGGTATATTTTACTCCTGCTTTGATTCCTTAGCCCATTTAACCTTTAAATTTGAAATTGAATTCTCCATTCTCAAATCCTGCTTATGACGTCATTTGCCAGTCAACCTATGTTAGCAAATAATGTACTTCTTCCCCCCTTAAAATAAATTCTCAGCTCGACTTGTTATAATTTTACTATGTTAAATTTCATAAAAAAAATTTACTAACTTAATATTAGCGATAAGTATATAAATTTATGTGCATTGCTTATAATTGCTTTTAATCATTATTATTTTGTAATTTGTTACAATAAACGCATAAAGACATTATTTGTTTTGTTACATAATTTTTTATATAGCGCAAAAGTATAATATTAATGAATTTATATAAAAATGAAAATGAATGATTATCAAATTTATTGCAATTGATCAATTGTTATTATTGCCGATAATATTTTTATGTCTGCCACGCTACAGTCCTTAGTTTAATTATTATTATTATTGAATTGATTATTAATTTAAATATGAAAAATACTATTACAAAAAAAATTAATAAATATGCGAAGTGTATATAAATGTTAATTTTTACATTTATATATTTACTGCAATATATATGAGCATAAAGAGAGTTTTATTTCAATTTTTGATTATCAATATTTTTTATGGATTTACTTAAAATTAGTTTTTTTTCGTTTAATATACTTCCGTGAGACTTTATATCGCATACATCAGACAATATGTGAGTTTTGTTTTTTTATATAACGGTGCATATTTGTGCTAAGAATAAAGAAAATAAAATTTCCCTAGACCCCATATAACTAGCAAGCCTTATGTAGCTGAAGATACTTCCATGACTATAATCCTTGCCAGTTGCAAGAGTATGAAATATTAGGTTATACCTGAACTTAGCTCTTCCTTACTTCTAAAATAATCTTAGTTATTCCCAATAAAAATGAAATATATGCATATATCCCAATAAAAAATATATTTTTATAAAATACATTTTAAATAAATGTGTATTTTATATTTTTTTTTATTTAGAACTAATATATATTTTTGTTTCAAGTAACCAATTGATTTGATATCCTTTTTTTTTTTAAGTTTATAACATATTGTGTTTGCGTATTTATTTTACTTGTTATTTCTGACGCAAAATATAATTTTTTTTATTTTTAAATATTTTATTTTATTTGTTATTCCTGTCGCAAAATATTAGTGAATTTTGATTTTTATTTCGTTTTCTTACTACTTTTCTAATTTTTTAAAATATATTATTTATAATTGTATAATTTAAGATTAGGTTTGAATTTCGGCTTAAAATTGTATCTACTGATTTCATTCTGCAATTTTGCATAAAAATATAAAAAGTTTTAATATACTTATATATATGTATATTAAAATATACAAAATTTTCCAGCTAACTTTATTTTTTTGTTTTTTTTTTCTTTGTAAATTTTAGTATATGTATTTGGAATTTAATTTTATAAATTTTTTTTTTAAGTTTCATAGCTAACTACATATATGAAAAAATGTATACGCCAGTCGAAAGTTAATTTAAAAAAAAAAAATCATTAAATGCTAAGTCAACAATCTCAGCCTATTTAACAAAAGAATTCCAAAATTGAAATTTTTATAGCTTGAAGAAATAACTTTAAAACACTATGCCCTAATATTTTACTGTCAAAAGTTGATAGTAACAAATTATACAAAGAGTTAAGAAAGTTTGGTTACTTTTTTAAATGGACAAAAATTTGTTATATTTTTAACAAGTAAACATTTTGTTTATCAATGCAAATTTGGTTGTTCCAACTTTTTTGAAATTAGTATGTGGTAATTGATGTTTATTAATGATTAAAAATTTTATGTTTTTATTAAAAATAATGCTTTTCCATAAAACTGTAATAATATTCCTATTTTTTAATTTCATTTAAAATATATATTAATTTTTTAGTTTTAATATTTAATAAATTTACAATTTATTTTTTTGTAATTATACAAGAGCAAAAGCTACCACTTATCAACAACCGTCATAATAATAAATAACGACCGTCTAAAATTTACTAAATTTGTCAATAATAGCATTTTGTGTCAATTGATTTACTTTATTACACTAACAATCGATTTTACAATGCCATCCATATCTATTTAAGAATGCGTATTGATTGCAATTTATACTGTCCATTAGTTGTCGTCCATTTTTTGGCAACATTCCCCCAAAACGTCTCAAGCGACTATTCGTTCAACGACTAAGAACGAAAGAAAAAGTAAAATATAATTATAAGAAGGAGAAGATAATTCTTTTAGTTACATTGAAATATCGCGCAAAAGTTTTTAGTTGGCTAACTACCGAACTAAGCAATACATACATATATGTTTTGGTTAGAAATGACGCTGCAACGAGTTTCCAAAAATACTTTCTATTATAATGTTAAATAATTATTATATTAAATTTTTTTCTCTATTTGCTGATAACTCAAACATTGTAATTAATAAAAAAATAATATTGAAACCAAAATTTTTTAAACGCATTTGAGTTTCTTGTGCCTATATTATTTTTTGTAAGTTCTCAAATTTTTATCCAAAATATTTTGTTGAAACTTACCGTTATGAAGTTACAAATAGAAATGTAAACTTAAGATGGCACATAACGAAAATGTAATCGACTAATGAAACAAAAACTGAAAAAAAATTAAATATAAATTCTAATAGTGCTAGTAATAGAGATTAAAAGAATTAAATAAAATAGAAAATAAGTAAAAGCAAAAACAACAAAAATATTCTTAAGTTACAAACACCCCCTCAAATTAAATGCCTTTAACATGTATTAAAATGAAATTCACCTACTACTAAGCTTAATAAAATAAAATAAAAATAAAAGTAATTTAAATAAATATGTATGTACATACATACATAGAAATAAATACCTAAAGCAAAAAGTAATTAATAAAACAAAAATGAGTTTTATTTAAGGATTTAAATAAATAATGAGAAATTGAAGCGAAACAATTTAGGTTAAAAGTTTAATATATACATATATATAGATATGTAACAGTTATAGTGAGTGTGAGTTTAAGAAAAATTATAATAATTAAAAAAATTATAATAATTTAAAAAAGGGATTTCAGTAGTTTATTTAAGTATTTTTTATTTATTATTTTTATATTTAATAGCAAAAATAAAATTAATTTATCTTAATTTAAATTTGTAAGTGTTATTTAAGCATTTTACATATTTTATTATAATTATTTATTATTTTTTTTATTTATTAATGCCAAATTTTGAATGAATAAATTTTTTTCATGAACGCAATTTTGTTTCTGTTTACTCTTATTCAAATTTCAATTTAAAATTTTTAAAACCATTAAATTTTTAGGTTGATATTTTTTATAGTGAATATTTCTTTATTTTTTTTTATTTTAATTATTTAACTTTTATTTACATATTGTTCGTCATTCTGTTACAAATCGGACATTTTGATAAAATTTAATTTTTATTACATTTAACATCTGAAAACTTCTGTTTTCAATATCTTCTTTTAATCATATTTTTATTTATTTTTTATTTTTGTATAATTTTTATTTAAAAGATTTCAATTTAAAAAAATATACAAAAATATTAAAAGAAAACATATTGAATATTGATGAAGTTCTGCGAAATTAATTTATTCACAATTTTCTAACACACCTTGCTAGCGCTCTACTAAATTTTGCTTTACTAACACAAGTATTAGTAAGCAACGTTAGGTGGCAGCGCTGTCGTCACTACTTAGATCGTCTTCAATATGATTGCCAAAATATTGCTGTCAAATTCCATACGGTTTTGGCATTGTGCACGCATAAATTCTGCCGGTCGAATTCCATACGGTTGTGAAATTGTTCGCTTAGTTCATCCAGCGTTAAATGTGTTAAAAAGCACGCAAAGTATTAGGACATTTTTTACAACTCAGGCAGTGAAAATGGCCGATTCAGTAGGTTTGTCCAATGAGGAGGCAGCGGCATTATGCAAGCCAGCAGATGAGGCGACCAAGGTATAGTCTATGAGGGGCATAAAGAGATAATTATAAGTATTATTGTATTGTAATTATAAGTATTAGTGAATAATGGGCGAGGTAGTTAATTATATACTATGTATAATTAAATATATATGTAAATATATTACCTTATATGTGCGTAATTTGATTAATACGTATTATAATCTTTATAAATACTGTATATATGGTTATGATCAATCGTCTAATGTTCTGATTAAACCATTAGAGAAACTTTATTAATTCTGTCAATTAAAATTTCAGGATTTCCTCTTCCAACAAACAATGTACCGCATCAAAGATCCACGCAAATCGCTGCCCTTTTACACAGGTGTGCTTGGCATGACATTGCTGGTGAAGTTGGATTTCCCTGAAGCCAAATTTTCCCTCTATTTCATGGGGTACGTACACGGGAGGTCACGTCCTCTGATAATTTTAATTGCACTTGACTTTGAGTGCTTCTGATAAGATAAAAATATATGATTACGATCAATATGGTATTTTTAAAAATAATTCTTTTGTTTTAATACTGATGTACATATTTATACTATATGTCCATACCTGCAGTTATGAAAATCCTGACGACGTGCCGAAAGATCCCTCGGAGCGTAAGCGTTGGGCAATGACCCGCAAGGCAACTGTGGAGTTGACACAGTAAGTTGCACTGTTTTTATCTTCTATATACATACATATATACTAGGGAATGCTAGTGGTATACATTTTATACTATTATTCATATAATAAACTATTCAATACATTGAAAATTTTATTTACGAATAAAGGCGAAAACGTTTTTGTCGGTATAAGAATCCAAGGGATTGTACTTCAGATTTAATTTTGAGTATGTTCTTACAAATAAATTTTATTGGAAAAAATAAGGAATTGAAGGCTGCTTTTTCAATGTCTGGTTACCAGTCTTTCTGTCCAGTTAATAGAGTTGTCCGCTTAATAGATTGTACTTAATAAACATCAACAATAGTGCGTCCATTTAATAGAGCTTGCACTATATTCTTTATTTATGAATTGTTTTTACTATCCTATCTTTTAAGTTGGTTCGAATTGGATACAGTGTGCTAAATTTTACTAAAATCGGTTCAGTAGTTTAGAAGTCCATCGCGGACAAACAACGTGACACGTACTTTTTATATATAAAGATATATTTGAATATTTAGTGTAAGGCATTCAAATATATATAAATTTACTGATCTTTTTTCAGCAATTGGGGCACGGAGAATGAAGAAAAACCAGTATATCACAATGGCAACTCTGATCCTCGTGGCTTTGGACATATTGGTATATTGGTGCCTGATGTCTATGCTGCCTGCAAGCGGTTAGTGTGAAAAAAAACGAATTAATTATTTATTATTATATGTTAATACTATATAATATAATTCTTAAAAAAGCTTTAACTTAAATCTAAAATTTATCAAAGAAAAAAATATTTATTATATATTAATACTTTACTTTAGCTCTGTTTCTATAGCATTTTGCAAGGAATTTAAAATACATACTTATTTATCTACATTCAATATTTTCAGTTTTGAAGAGCATGGCGTTGAATTTGTAAAGAAGCCCGATGACGGTCGTATGAAGGGTTTGGCATTCATTAAGGATCCCGATGGTTATTGGATTGAGATTTTTAAAGCAAACGTTGTATGAATATCAGACGAATAATATTTACAAATAAATTATATAATAATATTTATTTGTTGGATTTAATAATATTACCATATAAATATTTAGAAATATATGTTTATATGTATATGTAGGTATGTAAATAAATACATTTATGTTCAACATTAAAATTGGTTCATATTAATATTGTTTTGTAGTTTTCAGAAATTTTTTTTTTCGTTGAAACAGTTTAAAAGTTTACAGTTGCTTTAATTTTACTAATGTAAATAAAAAAGTTGTTCTAAATTTGTAATGCCTCAAAATGCAAATGTCAAATATCATGCCAAATCCATGCAAAAAGATCCACTGACTTGATGTGCAATTGTTAGAGAGTTCAAAATTAATGGGAATTTTTTGATTGAGTTACCAAAATATACGCTCCGACCTTAGTTTAGTGAATATAAATGTATTTCGCTCATGTGATTGTGGACGGATTTTGTTGCATTAAATATTAAGATTTGTGATACAAAAATATTTAAAAAAAATTTTTTTTTTAAATAAATTTTGACTTGAAATTTGTTGTGAAATATTTGAAAATATTAAAATTTGTGCAAAATTTAGTTTAGATCACTACAAATACTTATATGAGTGCTAGGCACAAAATTTATAATATAAAAGTACCTACATTTTCAAATGAGTGAAATCTATTATTTATTAATAATAACAGAATTGCGTAGTCGAAAGTGAAGAGAAAATTTGCCAACAATTATAGGCCAACAACGTGGTATTAACAAATTTGTAAGTTTCGAACAGAGTTGTTGTTATGCGTTGTTAAAAAGCTAATGACAAATGATTAAGCCGTCAGCAGCAACCAAGCCCCCTTAAATATCGCACATTGTACTATGTATGTGTGTGTGTTACGACTAATATTGAGCGTCATTGTATTCATAAAAATTACTGAATGAAAACCAGCTCTCTTACAAACAGCTACAAATCGCTATTTGCGCACGTGTGTATGCCTGCACTGTGCAAGTGGCGCTCGCCCTCATGCTGCTGCTGCTGCGGCGCTGCAGGTATGTGTGAGCTTAAGAGAGCGTTTAAGATAGTAATCAACTATTTATTTGCGACAAATTTTCCATTTTTCTTGTTATACTCGCTTGTGCCTTGTATGTACGTGTATGTATGTTTCGACCGTTTAATCTGTCACGACCCCTAATAAACACACTGACCCATGGGTGCTATCACGTACACAACACAAAGCAAATAAAGGCATGTGAAAATCAGTATATACATATGTATGTATGTACATATGCACATATGTGTGCTTATATCCTGGAACGCCCTTATCCATCGCCAAGCCTTTCGGTGTGTGCAGTTTTGTTTACCTCAATAATAAATCGCTTGTTTGCGCCTAAATATATGCCACATTAGCGGCGTCGAAGTCGAAAATGGTGTTTACTAGCGATTGTTTGCATACCGTTACAAGTTTTGTCATTTATCAAAATTATGTACAACAAAATTTGAACTTGTCCAAATTTAAATTTTCACGCAGTACTGAATTGTTTGAAAAGCCGCTGGCAGTTAACGTGGTTAAGTCGTCACACGCGGTGGTCAAAAACTGGCACTTAAATTCGGAAAATATTGTGAAAATTGAAAAATAAATGCCAGCAGTGTATTACATAAGGTTGCATTTGTAAATGTCTAATAAGGCTGGAGGTTAAAGTTTTGAAATTGTAAATCGCCGGGAATCACTTAATATGGAAATCAATGAGTCATCTTTGAGCGTGTTTTACCTCAGCAAATGGTTGGCTTTGGCACCGATTTCAATACAGCAAAACGCGAAAGGTGTAATCGAGATAAAACGTAGTATAATATTCTCTATATATGCTATCACTTTGGGCCTAATAATGGGTGTGTATTAGCCACTACATAAATAGAAAAAAATATATAAAATAAAATAAAAATAGTTTATTTCTAAATGTCATAATTTGATGAAATTAACATTATTGCAAATATAATTATTGCAAATATAAGTTTACTAATTCTTTCATACAAATTGTGATGTGTTTTGTAGTCATACTCTGCTACGAAGGCTTACTATTCGATGCGAATTCTAAAGTTCCTTTGCGGTGAGTATGTATGAAAATATCGAAATGTGTTTCAAAAATCGATAGTGTTTACTAAAAAAGTCACAAAACTATAGGTAGGTAATATCATATATAAAACTTTTGGGTAGAAACAAATAAAATCAACACACAAGAAGTAATTATTTTAAATTTGGTTCAGAATTTGAAACGACGGATATTAAAAATGTATGCTTTTCTATCCATCTCCACCTGATTTCATTAAAAGAGAGTATTATATTACAGTTCACAAAAGCGACCATACTACTATGAGCAAAAAATAGTAAGACTTTATTAATAATTTTTAAATTCTTAATTTATTCATTCTTCAAAATCTATGTCGTCCCCCTCAAAGTAATCCCCATTGGCCCTAATACACTTGTGCCAATGTTTTTCCACTTCTCGAAACAGTTGTTGAAGTCAATTTCCGTTAAATCTCTTCAATTGACTCAAAACGGTTTCCCTGGCGCGGTCGTTTGAGTTTGCTAAATAGCCAGAAATCATACGGAGTTAAGTCCGGGAATTACTGTGGTTGCGGCACGGTACCGGTTGATAATTTGGTGAAAAACTCATGAAGAGTTAATGTAGTACGCGACGGTGCATTATTGTGCGGGCAAAAACCAAGAATTATCGGCCCATATTTCCGGCCTCTTTTTACGAAGAGCTTCGCGCAAACAACGCATAACACTACGTGCGTACGGAATACGTTGCATGACATCCAGGTGGTCGGAAAGCCTTATTTCACAGACGTTAACACGATACTGCTTTTCGAAAAAATTGAGTAATTTTGAAACCCAACGTGCTTTTACATTTCTTTGGCTCAAATGATCTTTTAAAATTGTTTTCACTGATCCTTCCGATATTCCAACGATGCCAGTAAGATCCCTGACTGTTAATCGTCGATTCTCAAGCACCAATATCTTTATTTTATTGTCTTGTTTGATCACTAGTTGATGTTAATGGCCGCCCTGGACGTAGTTCGTTGTCAACACGTTCTCGACCCTTTTTGAATAATTTGTATCAATCAAAAACACTTGCTCTAAATTTGCTATATGTTGATATATATATTTGTCCCTAAAATGTTAATAGGCAATATAAAAAATGTTTTTTTATTATTTTTTTGTCGAAAACTAGATCCATGATTCGTCACCTGTGACGATCTTAAAATAAGCAGTTATTTTTTCATTTCCTTACACCAATATTTAACTCCAACGAAAAAATTTTACGGCCAGGTGTTCATGCAATATCGAATGCATGCTGGTGGGAGAAATGCATAGGCATGCCTCTATCTGAAGGTATATTACATGACGCTCTTGCATTATCAGTTCACGTACGGCATCGATGTTTTCTGACACAACGGCTGTTTTTGGACGACCTTCACGGATTCGTCTTTGAGCGAGCGTCATTTTGAATTCGTTGTACCAGTTTTTCACATGCTATTGGTGCTTCATAACCATACAAAGATTTTAGTTCATCGATGCACTCTTGTCGTGATATTATTCGTCGAAAGTTGTGAAAAATGAACTACTTATTATTCCCTGTAAAACAATTCACGATTAAAGTCTTCTGATTGTTATGTTAAAAAATGTCAAAAATGGAAATGTCAGATTCACCTGGCAACACTTAGTGTTGCCCTAGGCCAGAATATATATAGTAGCTCTCGTAATAATATTTATCTCAAAAACTAGGTGCAGAAAATAACAGTTATTGTATAATATTTGACTAAAAAAATCATTATGAAGAAACGTTCGGACACATATATATGATGTAGAAATAGAATTTTTTTGAGTACTACAAAAATATGTCAAAACATTTTAAATTTTATTTTTTTCTTCACAAAATAATAATTATTCCGTGAGCAATAAAGAACTACTTATTATCAAATAAGTCTCATTTTGTTAGCGGAAAACAAAAATCAAAATATAACGATTAAATTGAAAAGTAATTGTTAAAATTGACAACTGTGACAGGGACCGCCCAAAACTTGAAAAATAACATATTTAATACAAATTTGTTTTTATAGTTCTAATTCTTAATTATTCAATGCAACTTACCTTAATATGTATTATATAATGATTTTTTAGAATGAATTCTTCTACCTCGAGGGTTGTCACTGCGATGGACGTTACTGTTGTGGTGTTCTCCAGTCTGGCTGGCATTGGATGTGGCATGTTTAGTGTTACGCCTTCACGAGAGCTAAATTTGCGTTTAAGAAAGGTAAAGCAAATAATGACTTTATTTGAATGTTAAAATTGTACAGGAAAAAATCACATTTCCAAATTTATATTTATATCTATATACATACATACATATGCATATCTTTATATACAAAAAGTACGTGTCAAGTTGTTTGTCCGCAATGGACTCCTAAACTACTGAACCGATTTTAGTAAAATTCAGCACACTGTGTCCAGTTCGGACCAACTTAGAAGATAGGATAGTAAAAAAAATTAATATAGTGCAAGCTCTATTAAATGGACGCACTATTGTTGATGTTTATTAAGTACAATCTATTAAACGGACAGCTCTATTAACTGGACAGAAAGGTTGGTAACCAGACATTGAGAAAGCAGCCTTAATTTCGTGAAGAGGCGGCGTAGAACCAGGGGACCGACATATGATAATTTTTATCTCTTTATGATAAAATTTAATACAATTCCTAAATACAAAAATTATATTTCAAATCATAAGCATGTGTTCAAAATTTATTTGAATATATGGATATAGAACTGTAATTTGACACAGGCGATCGCGGTAGCAAGGAGCACCTGTTGGCTAGAATATTTGAAAAAGTGACCCCACCCTTTAGGTTTAAGGGGGTATTCTGGTCTAGAAATTAAAACAAAATCGAATTTTTTTTTATATTTTCCAAGCTTAACTATTCAAGAATATGTATGTGTACAAGAACATTTTTCAAAATTCAAATTATTTTCGGAGATATAGGCATTTTTCTGACTCGGCATCCAAACTGGTTCGGCCGGAACTAATCGAACAAACGACTTTACGCGAAACTTTAAACGCGTTTTTCTCAAAACTGACTTTTTCGGAACGATACCCACGATTTCTCAGGTTCTACTGGACCGATTTACTTGAAATTTTTATAGAATCTTCTTTATAGGCTTGTCTATGGTTGGAACTAGCCCCATCCCCAAATTTTTATTTATATTATTTTTAAAAAATTCAAAATAGTCAGAAAAAGTGTTCCAAAAAAACTTTTTTTTCAGGCAGTCGCCATTTTGTGAAAAATTTTTTCCCAGTTTTCCGTAGTTCCGGCCATTGCGACATTATTCTAGATTAATCATCTTTTTTTTTGGTTTCAGATAACTAGGAGGGTTGAAATCATGGGTATGATCACGTGGAAATTTTTAGAGACCCCCAACTTCGTCAGCTCATAATTTATGAAATTTTTTACTTTTTTTAGTTTTTAATTTTTTTCTGTACTCTTCTAAAATTAACAAATAACTAATAAAAAATGGTTAGTAAAAATATTAATTGCCTTTTTTTACGACACTTTAAAAATTACCTGAAATTCATGCTTCTAGACCAGAATACCCCCTTAATGTACAACAATGAAAACGGGTGAAATCGGAAAATAACCCTGCTCACTCCTCCTAGAACGGTGCAGTTAAAAATTACTAAAAGTTCGATAAATGAATAACTAAATACGACAGAGACAATAAATTTTACTTCCGAGATGGTATGAGAAGGCTTTATAAGAGCCGGGATAAAAATTGGGGTAAATGATCTGCGTGGCATCGCCCACTTTTAGGTGAAATCATGGCACGATTATCATTCTTTTTATGCCGCGATCTGAGGGTATGGGCAGATAGGGGAGGTCCTCAGGATTAAAAAATATCTCGAAAACTCGAAGTCTGAGGTGGGTATATGTGCATAGATTTTTTAATCCTGATGTGTTCCTCTATCCATGCGTACCATCAAATCGTAAAACCGAAATCACATATTTTGGGACCCGCCCAACCGGTTTTAACCAAATTTGGTAAGTGATATTCTTCTAACATTCCAATGTTCCAATGGAAAAATTTTGCGAAATCGGACTACATATACAAATCAAGAAGCAATTAATATAACGGGATAAAACTTTGCACGAATAATTCCTTTATAGAATGCCACCTTATGACCAAAAATTATCCAAATCAACCAAAACTGTTCAAGTATAGTTGTCTTTAGACCAAAAATATCGATCAATGTGTGAGAGAGAATCATTTCCTAACAATAGCAATTCAGTGCATTAAAAATAGGTTGAATCGGGCCAATATTTTCCTGAGACTCCATACACCTAATTTAAAGAGTTTTGAACCAAATATGCGAGTTATCCTAATGAAAATGAAGTAGCCTGTTTTACTTATAACAGCGTTTCTTTGTGCCTAAAATGGATAAATTTGGGTGAAATCTTGACCTAGCCCCCATATAGCGAAAAACAGGATTTTCGAACATCCGGCTGACTTTACTCCAAATGATTGGTGATGATATGTGAGGTACCTTAATGATACCCAGGAATATTTTGCTAGTATGTAGCATGATAATAGTATGTGGTTGTCAAAAAGAGATAAAATGTGGTCAATACCACCCCAACTCAGTTAACGAGGGCTAAGCGAAATATCTTCTATCATCAAACAAACAGTCGTCGCACTCGCGACTTGGCTCCCACGTCACTGTTGGCAGTCATAACTTTGAAGTCGTAGATAATTTCGTCTATCTTGGAACCATCACTACCTTAGCCACAGCAATCTCTTAGCATATTATGTTCGCTAAGAGCTCATATTCATCGGCAATCAGTTTGAGGCTATTGTATAATTAATTCTGATTGTATGGTTCAGATCTTCTTGAATAAAACCTTAATTCCCACATCTTGGCGCCGGAAGTCAGTATTCCACTCAAGAACCAAATCTGGATCCATTATATTCCTTTTGATAGGAATTTACCTTATATCAAGAGCAACATAAGTGCGCAGTTCCATTTAGTTGAGTCGTTTATGTGCCTAGATATTCATTACAAAATCAAACGGTTGTACGGAACACGGTACAGTCATTAGTAGTCGATTAAGAAGTGATTTGGACCAATTATTTTTAAATTTTTATTACGAAAACGCATTAAATAGTTTATTATCGAAGTTCTTCACCGGTTTGTTCTAATATTCTTTATCTAGAATAAAGTATACGGTATAGAGTACACCAGAAGAAACTCAACACACACTGTAACCACTCACAAGCTACCCGAGGACAGTCTTTCACAGTCTTATTAGGAGTTTACTTCACCATTTTACAAGCATACGAATACATTGAAGCTCCCTTTACTTTTGCAGATTCAGTTTATGGTTCTTCCTTTTTATAGCAACAGGTTTACATGAATTTCGTAAATGGGAGCTTTTGTAGAAGTTACCGAGCTATTTCGCCCATTACTGGAGAAATTTTGTCCCATATCACAAGCTCCGTACGACAAAGATTTTCGATGTCTTTCTGAATGCCTTAGTTATCTACTGTAAAGTCGAATAAGACTAATTAGTTAATCTAAATATTATTAGATAGGAGGTAGGCTTATTTGCCATCACAATGCAAAAGCTAAGTGAATATAATGCACCAAACTTGGTAAAAATTTAGCCTAAATTATTTTATGGAAACGAAATTTGAAAGAGAAATAATAATTTAAGCATTTTTAGTTGTTTTTAATTAAAACTATTTGTATAAAAATATGTTTCACGTTTCGAATAATTATTGTTTTAATATACATACATACTATATATAACAGAAGTTCATACTAAATATTATCTTTCAGTTCGATGCTTCCTTGCATTCATTTTCAAATTTCAAACGTGATCGGATCACAACCAGAATAATGGCCATCATACCGATGACTATAAGCGGAGCACTAATAGGTTGTTTTAAATTTTAATTTTTTAGACTTTATAACTAATCAAAAAAAAACATATACTTTAAAGCTTTCGATATATGGACATGGGTACTACAAGTAGAAATTTCGCCAAACATGAGCTCAAGTGAGTAAATCCGAAATAACAAAAAACAAATAAAATTGCTAGCTTCATTTCTGAATATATTTTTCAGCCGCCAATGTCAAGTGGTATATCCCGTTTTACTTACTTTATTTTGTTATGATCGGTTTTCACATTTTATTCGCCAACACGGCATTTGGACTCGGCAAACGCTTTCGCCGTTTGAATGCAATGCTGAAATGCCAATACTTGTCTGGTAAAGATAATATATTTATTTTTCAAAATTATTATAAAATAAAAATATGCTTGTTTACGCAGAGAGCAAACCATACAGCTTAGTGAGAACGCAGATTAACAGCATTAAAATCATGCCTGACAAAGCGATGTCACTACACGAAAGTATAGACCGTTTGAACACGGAGTCATTGCCCAAAGACGGTTTGAGTCAGTGAAATCTCGAACAATAAGCGAAAATTTGATTTTTGATTTTGTTCTACTCTTTTTTAGGCAAAACACGTGTTATGCTCTTGAGATCACTTGCCGAAAACCACGAATCGCTGGGTAAATGCGTACAGATATTTTCAAGGTAATTTTGTAACCATAAAACCGTAATAGTTTAAATCAAACGCAATGTTGCAATGCCGCTTTTTTCGTTTTAGCACCTTCGGCATTGCCGTGCTGTGCATACTTGTTTCCTGCCTGCTGCACTTGGTTGCCACTGCGTATTTTCTATTTCTAGCATTGTTAAACCCAAATGTAACCGGTTATGCGTGGGGTCAGGTGCTGTGGATTTTTTTACACATATTAAGACTGTTACTGGTCGTAGAACCGTGCCACATGGCAACCTTGGAAGTGAGTATTACGTATATATTAGATATTTTTGAGTTTTAATACTCTTGCAACATGTTGCTACCGAGTATAATAGTTTGTTCATCTAACGGTTGTTTGTATCACTTAAAACTCATCGATATATATATATATATATATCGGTATATCTTTATATCATTTCGCCATATATATGTAGGTATATATATATCTGTATATTATTATTAATCACGATGACGAAATGAGTTGAAATCCGAATGACTGTCTGTCCGTCCGTCCGTAACCGACTCCTGCCACGCTCACAACACGACATTTATAAATTAACAAAAATAAGCGGCAAATTAAAATACAAAACTGAAATTCGGTACAACAAATCACATTAAGAAGGTTTGAAAATCTTTAAAAAGTGGGCGTGGCCTTTCCCTCTAATAGGTTTAATGTATATATCTTCCCAACCATTTGAACTATGTGTTCCAAATTCGCACATGCCAAATTTTTTCGACCCTTCTTACGATATTTTTAAAATAGGTGAAATCGGATAATAACCCCGCCAAATCCCCATACAACTGTTTTATTAAAAACTACTAAAAGTGCTTTAAATCAATATTTAAATACGTCAGAGACATCGAATTTTTCATCCGGAATGATACCATACTAAGGGGACCGATGTCAAAATTGGCCGAGGGGAATGTCGCGTCCACATTTAGGGGAAATCACATATCTGCTGAACTGCTCGATCAATTTCAACCAAATTTTATTATCCTACCATCGCTAGAAATGGTAATATCAGGCGAGCTATTACAGGTGCACATTGTCATTCATTGTGTAGAATGTCGAATCGTCTATCTGTTCCGCCAGCACCATCCACATACAATCATTTGACAGGTAGGACGCCAAAGAACGTGATGCGTAACAGGCGGGATATATATATTAAATATTTGGAGCTCGACATCGTTTATCCGGATACTATATCCTGACATTTAAGGGTAGTATCCCTGCGGCCAATGCCGCTATCGATGAGACGATATTGCACGGTGTTGCCTGATGACTAGGCATCCACCATTATCTCGCGCGCGATCCTTACGTAAGATGTTAAAACCTGTACAACTCAGAAGATCTGAGCGGCTGTTTAACATGGTTTCTTGGAGTCCGTTGCAGTTGAATTTGTAGTATACGGTTTTGTTGCGGGTGCCCATGGGGGATCCAGGGGGTGAGGGAGTGGCGGTCTGACACACGAAACAGACTGTGCGAGGAACCAGTAATTGCTAAGTGGTTCTCGCAGAAGGATTTGAGCGGAATGGAGGTTAGGGGAGGGGGACTGATCAGTATCAGAGTCATGCTGCCAGTTTGATCTTTTAAGTAGTAGGGGTCCTTTGTTGGTCACTCGGGTGGAGTGGCGGCGAAGTGCATGAACTTGGTGCAAATTGAACAGAGGCTACGTAACTTGTGATCCACTCCTGGTTTCTCTAAAGACTTGAGGAGGTCTTAAGATGGATCCATCCATTGCATGTACTGCACCTAACCGATGTGTAGTTTTGATGGAGCCTTCTAGCGCAAGCGCTGCAGAAATAACAAACAAAAACAGCCCTTGGCCGGATAAAATCTGGGTCCATTCCGGTAACGTAAAAACGGCTTGTCTAAGCCAATAATGAAATTTGCAAGTGTACAAAATGTTGCGTTATACCCGAAATTAGCCCTTCCGTACTTGTTTATTATTTTTTATAATTCTTTTTAAATATATTTTTGCAGTCAAAGAAGACCATACAAATTGTTTGTGAGATCGAGCGTAAAATGCATGATCCTGTGCTAGTTGAAGAGGTAACCTATGTGACATATTAATTACCTGGTTTTAATAGCTAAATTGTATCTTTATGTTAGATTAAAAAGTTCTGGCAACAATTACTGGTTATCGATGTGGAATTTTCCGCTCTCGGGCTTTGTCGCATCAACAGAAATATACTAACGGCGGTAGGTGCCTGCAAAATATTTATAATTTAATATTTTGAAACCAACCTCAATAAATTTAAATCAAAATAAACATTATAATCTGTCTTTTCATTACTTACAGCTTAGTTCAGCTATCGCTACATATCTGGTTATACTCATACAGTTCCAAAAAGCAAGCGGTTGATGCATTATCCTTTTATCTTGTGAATTTCGAGTATTTAACAAAAAAAAAAGGATGTTTAACAAATACTTGAAAATATTGTAAAGTTCCATCAAGAAAAAAAACCCGTAATAACTTTTTTAAACAATGCATAACATTTTTTTATTGTTTTTATTTTAATAATTGTTTTTTAATATTATTTTTTTCCAAATAATCGTTTTCGCTTACCGGTCAAATAAGAGTTATTTGAAAACTTTTTTTTTTTAACTAGAAGAATAATAGTTGTGCGGTGAGTTTTTAATAACACAAATACATTTGAAGAGTAAAAACTTTTTCTTTTGCTTTTAAATCAACCAGTTTGTTTACAGATAGTACTTATTGTCGGTACGACCAGATTTTTAACTGGATCAAAATAGGCGTATTATCTAAAATTTTAAACCAAATTTCGTATTTGAACTTTGTTCGGAAAAAGGCTAAGGTGATTCAGATTTACTTTAATTGAAAAACACAAGATCCTTCGAGTGAACACGAAAATACGGATCTCGATGGTAATATGCCTCATTATGGCAGATTCGGTAAACATAACTTAATGACCTTGGCTAAATAATCATTACCATCTACTTCTAGTGCCGTCAAACCATCTGAATTTCAATCTAAATAATGGATTGTATTGTACTATCAAACCCTTTGTTACTCACATTTAACCAAATTAAAAATACCCAACAATGAAAAAACTCATTACTCACGACAGAAAAAAAGTTATTGCAGCAGACACCAACACCTTTAACTTTTTTTGCCGAACAAAATATAATAACAAAAATATATATATTTTTTGAACATGTTTTTATCAACGATAAACATTTTTATAAGATTTTCTCATTACTTTTACGAACACACACTGACTTACGAGCTATTGTTAATAAATTCAAATAGATTTAAATCAAAATTTATAATCTGTCTTTATATACATATCCTACGTTCTGGTTATATAAATAAATTTCAAAAGTAAAGTTTATGCATTATCCTTTTATCTTGTGAATTTCGAGTATTTAGACCACTTAAAAGAAGTAATGCCGAAAGGATGTTTAACAATATACTTGAAAATATTGTAAATTCAAGAAGAAATAAAAATGTAAATAAACAATGAGTTTAAAACTATGTTTTATATGGTTTAATAATTGTTTTTTAATTTATATTTTTTCCTCATAAAATAATCGTTTTCTTACAATATAAGAGTTATTTGAAAACTTTTTTTTTTTAAACTCGAAGAATAATAGTTATGCGGTGAGTTTTTAATAACACAAATACACTATTGAAGAGTAAACTTTTTCTTTTGCCTCTGTCAACCAGTTTATTTACAGCAGCTACTTATGTCGGTACACCTCAGTGAGATTTTTACCATGGATCAAAATATCGATTATCTAAAATTTTGTATTTTTAACCAAATTTCGTGTGCGGAATGTTTGCGAATGTTGGAAAAGGTTACCGGTGATTCAGTTTTATCAAAAACACAAGCCTACGAGTGGTACAAAGCCTTCAAAGACGGTCGGGAGATCGTTGAAGATATGCCTCATTATGGACGACCTTCGGCCTCTTCAACTAATGAAAATTGGCTAAATGAGTATCAGCCTACCCACTTCTGCCCGTCAACACCATCCCACACATCTATATACGCGACATTGGTACGCCACATTCCCCACACTCACCACATCATCATTTGTTACTCACATTCTATATCACGCTCAAATACTCACACAATGACATCACACACTCATCACTCACGAGAACAGGAGACACCAACACCTATAACTTTCGCCGAACCAAAGTAACAAAAGGACAGACAACATGATCGAAAACTACTCTGGCGCTATGACATCGGTCCGATCCACACACGATTCCCTTTTAGCTACTTTTTTACCTTTTTTGCGATCATCTTGTTCAAAATTAAAGCATTTTTATATACCTATGTTGTGAATGAATAAATTCGAAAGTTTCCATTTTCTTGTGAACCTCTTGGGTTTTTATACTTCTGTAAGTGAATAAATTCAAAAATTGATAACAACTTGAAGTGAAGTGCAAACGAATTTTTTAATAGCAATTTTGGAAAAAATATACGGTGATTGCGGCAAAGGTGGTACATAAATCAGTACCAATAAAAAATAGTGAAGGATATGGTGCTTGGAAATCGTCAGGCAAGTGTTAGAGATGTGGCAAGAGAGTTCAACATCTCTCGCGAGTCCGTTGGAACGATTTTGGTGGATATTTTGGGTTTGAAACATTGAATCATTAACACCCGCGCCGTTAGTTCTGCTTTCTCCAGACTGGACAAGGAAGCAAAACAAATGGGTCTGGCAGTGAACGAGGGCAAAACGAAATATCTCCTGTCATCAAACAAACAGTCGACGCACTAGTGACTTAGCTCCCGCGTCACTGTGACAGTCATAACTTTGAAGTCGTAGATAATTTCGTCTATTTTGGAACCAGTATAAACACCACAAACAATGTCGGCCTGGAAATTCAGCGCAGAATAACTTTTACCAATAGGTGATACTTCGAACTGAGTACGCAGTTGAGAAGTAAAGTTCTCTTTCGACGAACAAAGACCAAATTCGGCAAGTCACTCATCATCTCCTTCCTGCTATATGGCGTAGAGGCATGGAAGATGACAACATCTGATGAGTCGGCGTTACGATTTACGACGACATTGACATAGTTCTGAGATAGCGGCTATACTGGCTAGGTCATGTCGTCCGAGTAGATGAAAACACTCCTCTCAGAGTATTCCACGCAATATCAGCCGGGAGAAGCAGAAAAAGAGGAAGGCCTCCACTCCGTTGGAAGGACCAGGTGGCGAAAGACTTGGCTTCGCTTGGAATCTCCAATTGGCACCGCATTGCAAAAAGAAGAAACGACTGGTGCGCTGTTGTTAACTCGGCAATTATCGCGTAAGCGGTTTCTACGCCAGTAAAGAAGAAGAAGTGTACTTCAAGCCGAAAAGGAAAAAAAATAATTATAATTTTTGAAAACTCTAAACTGAATTAAGCTTTTAATGTGAAACATGGCCCAAACTCGTCACAATTGTGTGCTTAGGTATATACTTAAAATGTCAAAAAGTTGAATTTATTACATGTTTACAATGTGTCAAATGTATGTTGGGTAAACAAAACACAGATTTGATAGGGAAGGGTTAACGGTGCGCTAAAGAATATACTTTAGCAACCATTTAATCATTTCGCACGATGCGTTTGAAGCAGTAATAAGTGTCGCTGCTTGAAATTGAAATAAATTATATACAAAATAAAGGTTTACTTTAAGATTCAAAAACAATTTGAAATAATTTTTAACTACTAATAACTAAATAATTAAAAAATATTTCAAAATGGAAATCAGTGAGTCATCTTTATGTGTTTTTTACCTGAGTAAAGCCTTAGGACTGGCTCCCCTTTCTATTAAGACAAACGTGGAAGGCGTAATGACAATAAAACGCAGCAAAGTGTTTACCGTCTACTCGATTATCTCAAGTTTAACAATGGGTGCGTAAGGAAGAGGAAAAAATATAACAAAAATTATTCCCATTACATTGAAGGAAGTTTTTTTTTTATTTATTTCCGATTTAGTTATAATAGTCGGCACTGGATTCGAGGATTACTGCAAGGTTCAATATCGGTAAGAAGGCTTTAAAATAAATTTTAATAATTATATCGATAAAGTTGCATTATCTTAACAAATAAAATAGTTTTCTATACAAGAACTTGAGTATGATGGGTGAGTAGGTATGTAGCTTATGCTTGTCTGATCAGAACAATTTTCTGGAAGGTGCTGTAACCTTCTTGAGCAATAAGCTGTGTGTATTGCTTGAGTAATTTTCGTGAATATACATTAACAAATAAAAAAACTTTTCTATAGAGGGACTTGAATGTGATCAATCATGGTGTATGGCAACTATCTAATACATTTATACAATATATTAACTTTATAGGATACTCTATGTTTCCTTCTGGGTGTTATGAACTTCGTTGCAAACTTAATATACCCCGTTTAGGGTATAAAAATGTTGCATAAGAATTAAACATTCATTATTCGACAATTTAATAGATTATAAACAGAATCGGTTCATATTCACTCTTATTTACGTGTATTACGATTCATTACTATATCGTATAGTATTTCATTACTATTTTTTGTTTCGTGCTCGAAATATTTCTTTTAAAACTTTACTAAAATGGAAAATATGTGATATAAACTTAACGCAAAGGGCGAAATTCAATACAGTGGGTATGCCAAGAAAAGGTCAAATAGGGAATCGCAAGTGATTATATTAAGGATATGGGGTTTAGACTAAGTCGTGGTTCGCTTTCATTTAAATTCAGCGTTAACCCACTTTATATTTACGAAATAAAAGTCCACTTAATTTCATAAAAAGAGGGGGTTAGGGGAAGGTCTGGAGAGATAGCATTAATTTTTAGCAAGTTCATTTGGGAACATGATTTTTGGGAAGATAATTCACATATTAACTGATATTGCGTCTGCTGGCATAGCGGAAATTAATCTGAACTTTGAAAATGAAATGTATATGGGGGTCCTTCTCCACCTCTTCTTTAATTCGCTGAACTATGTCAATGTCGTTGTATAACTCATACAGCTAATCGTTCCATCGAATGCGATATTCGCCGTTGCCAATGCGCAAAGGAACATAAATCTTCGGCAGAACCTTTCTCTCGAAAACTCGTAACGTCGACTCATTAGATGTTGTCAACGTAAATGCCTCTGCACGATATTGTAGGACGGGAATGATGAGTTCCTTAACACCTTTGCAGGGGTCGTCATCAAAAGGGCGGTCACTTATACCTTTTCGTCGGTAGGATTTTTGACTTGGTAGGTCCCAAACCCAGCGCACAACCCTGGTGCAGGGGATGTTTCGCCTTCTGATTTTAGCTCGCCTTCAAACGGATTTTTTTTTTTGCTACCCAGAGGATACTTGGTCTAAGACCGGAAGCCATGAGCTACTTGAGCCATATGTAAAAGAATCGTTTCTGGCCACTTTCGTTCTTCACTTGCGTGAACTTCTACACATGGCTCCATCCTCCAGATTTCATTCCTTCAGGGAAATGTTTGTGCAAAGTTTTATTCAGATAACATAATTGATGTTGGATTTGTATACGGTAAACAGAAAGAAAGAATTTGGGTCAAGATCGTCCTGTGTACTGAATATGGTTGAAATTGGTCAAGTAGTTCCTGAGGTAAAGGATTTCACCTAAAGATGCTCAATTTGTAAATCGGTTCTCATGAAGTCCTTACGTACAATCTTGGATTTAAAATTAGTTGTCCCATTTACTTAATAGCTACCTCGTTTTCAGTAGTTCTCAATATAACCGTTATATGCGGAGGTCCAATTTCACCTATTTTCACCACGTCTATAGTGGTAGGTTCTATAGTTTAGGTGTTCATCACGGAAAAACAATGTGATACGTAATTGTTTATAACATTCGATCATCCACTTCCAATTCCTGTTGAGCAAAGATAGAAAACAAATCGAATACACCACGATAGCAGTATTCATATATTGTATTTCCTATATTAAAAATTAATAACGCATTTACTGTTACTAATTATGTGTCGTAAAATTTCCAGCGTGAGTTCTTCGACACTACAAGTGGTCACAGCAATGGATGTGGGCATGGTGGCACTGACATGCATTGCTGGCATCGGTTGCGGTCTTTGCAGTGTGAAACCTACACAACAGCTCAATATGCGTTTAAGGAAGGTATTTCATGATATATTTATACACTATTGACTAGCTGATAATTTCTCTAAGTCAATTATACTCTTGTGTCACTTAAAAACTGTTTATTTTCTATTCCTAATTATTAAATTAATTCAGAAAAGTCATTAAAATACTAATTTTTACTCAATTTGAAAATATTTGTTGTTGAAATTTGGAATTTTAAAATTTAAATTTAAATTATAAAAAAATTTCATTCTTCTACTTCTTTATTGGCGTAGACACCGCTTACGCGATTATATCCGAGTTAACAACAGCGCGCCAGTCGTTTCTTCTTTTTGCAATGCGGTGCCAATTGGATATTCCAAGCGAAGCCAGGTCCTTCTCTCCTTGGTCCTTCCAACGGAGTGAAGGTCTTCCTCTTCCTCTGCTTCCCCCGGCGAGTACTGCGTCGAATACTTTCAGAGCTGGAGTGTTTTTGTCCATTCGGACAACATGACCTAGCCAGCGTAGCCGCTGTCTTTTAATTTGCTGAACTATGTCAATGTCGTCATATATGTATGTATCTCATACAGCTCATCGTTCCATATGCGATATTCGCCGTGGCCAACGCGCAAAGGACCATAAATCTTTCACAGAACTTTTCTCTCAAAAACTCGCAACGTCGACTCATCAGTTGTTGTCATCGTCCAAGCCTCTGCACCATACAGCAGGACGGGAATTATGAGTGACTCCTAGAGTTTGGTTTTTGTTCGTCGGGAGAGGACTTTACTTCTCAATTGCCTACTCAGTCCGAAGTAGCATCTGTGACATTGTTGGTGGTGTTTACACTGGTTCCAAGATAGACGAAAGCTCGCAGAGGTCCTTCCCGATCCTTATGGAGCTTTTGGTGTTGCTCAACTTCAGTTTACACACCCGTATTAGTTTTGCGGGGATACCAAATTGAGACATCGCGGCATAAAGGCGGCTCTTTTTCGTGCTGTCGAAAGCAGCTTTGAAATTGACGAAGAGGTGATGTGTGTTGATTCTTCTTTCACGGGTCTTTTCCAAGATTTGGCGCATGGTGAATATCTGGTCGGTTGTTGATTTTCCAGGTCTGAAGCCACACTGATAAGGTCCAATCAGTTTGTTGACGGTGGGCTTTAATCTTTCACACAATACGTTTGATAGAACCTTATATGCGATGTTGTGGAGGCTAATCCCACGGTAGTTGGTGCAGATTGTGGGGTCTCCTTTTTTATGGATTGGGAATAGCACACTTAAATTCCAATCGTTGGGCATGCTTTCGTCCGACCATATTTTACAAAGAAGCTGATGCATGCTCCTTATCAGTTCTTCGGCATCGTGTTTGAAAAGCTCGGCCGGCAATCCATCGGCCCCCGCTGCTTTGTTGTTCTTCAGGCGGGTAATTGCTATTCGAACTTCTTCATGGTCGGGCAATGGAACGTCTGCTCCATCGTCATCGATTGGGGAACTGGGTTCAGCTTCTCCTGGCGTTGTACGTTCGCTGCCATTCAGCAGGCTGGAGAAGTGTTCCCTCCATAATTTAAGTATGCTCTGGGCATCGGTCACTAAATCACCTTTGGGGGTTCTACAAGAGTATGCTCCGGTCTTGAAACCTTCTGTTAGCCACCGCATTTTTTTGTAGAATTTTCGAGCATTACCCCTATCGGTCAACTTATAAAGATCTTCGTACTCACGCAGTTCGGCCTCTTTCTTTTTTTTCTGGAAATGCGTCTCCCTTTCCTTTTCAACTCTTGGTATCTATCCCATCCCGCACGTGTTTTGGTCGATCGTAACGTTGCGAGGTAGGCAGCCTGTTTTCTCTCCGCTGCGACACGGCACTCCTCGTCGTACCAGCTGTTCTTTTGCACTTTCCGAAAAACAATGGCTGCGGTTGCAGCTGTACGTAAGGAATTTGAAATGCCGTCCCACAGTTCCCTTATACCGAGTTGTTGACGAGTGCTCTCAGAGAGCAGGAGTGCAAGTCGAGTAGAAAATCGTTCGGGTGCGAATCTTGACTGCAACTAGGTAGTGGGTCGACTTGATGTTAGGACCACGGAGCGCTCACACATCTAAAACACTGGAGACGTGTCTTCCGTCTCTCACAACATGATCGATCTGGTTGGTGGTTTTTCGATCCGGAGACAGCTAGGTGGCTTGATGAATTTTCTTATACTAGAATCTAGTACTACAGATAACCATATTTCGGGCCCCGGCGAAGTCGATCAGCCTCAATCCATTTGGGGATGTTTCGTCGTGGAGGCTGAATTTACCGACCGTAGTGCGAAAGATATCTTCTTTGCCCACCCTGGCGTTAAAGTCGCCAAGCACGATTTTCGTCTCAGTCCTTGTCCCGTCCATCGCAGCTGGGTAGCTGCACCTTCCCAATTAATAGACCGAACATTCCAGGTGCATACCCTAAAATCGTGTCCTTAATTCGTTTGCCATGATCGTCATCAAAAGGAGGGTCTCTCATCCGAGGCTTGTTGTTCTTTTTCATTGGTACTGTTTTTTACGTGGCGGGTCCCAAACTCTGCACACAACCCTGTGGAGGGGATGTTTGTCCTTCTCACTTTAGCTCGCCTTCAAACGGATGTTCTTAGGCTACCCAGAGGATACTTGGTCAAAGAGCGTAAGTCGTGAGCTGCTTGAGCCATATGTAAAAGAATCGTTTCTGGCCACTCCCAAGTGAATGACGATCAAGAACTTTCCTCTACACATGACTCCACCCTCTAAAAAATATGTCATTAGTAATAAAATTTATAACAACAATAAATCGTAAATCATTTGAAACTAAATTTCTTACAGCTGGACGAATCTCTGCACTTATTTCCGAATGTCGACAATGATCGCTTTATGCCTAGAATGTTGGCCATAGTCACACCTACATTATTTGGAGCAATTATAAGTTACGTCAATTTAATTTTGTATAGATATTTTAAATTTATAGCGATATTTATAGGTTTCGATTATTTTGGGTGGATGCAGGTTGTGTCGAAACATGTTCTTGGTAAGATTTTTCACAAGAGAACAATTTTCGGCACCTTTTAACTTTTTTTTTTGCAGCCGCTACTTTAAATTGGTATATACCATTTTATGGGATTTATTCGGTGCTAATTGGAAGTCATATTTTATATGCGAATAATGCTCTGGGACTTGCGAGACGTTTTCGTCGCTTGAATAAGATATTGAAACACCATTTCTTGTTGGGTGAGATAGCTTTCATACAAAATATTTATAAACATAATTTATTTGTTAAATTTTTTTTGCTTTTTCACTTTAAAATATAAATAAACTTAGCAAATCAGGTATATATTGCAAATTAGAAGCGTACAAGAAGAAATATTAAATTTGTCGCTTTTTAAAATAGAAATAGATCTCATCTAGATAAGGCTAAAATGTTCGTTTTGCCATGCCAACGTCAATATACAAGTACATAATTAGCCATTTCTTGGGTCGCTGTCTTTCGGCGCCACTTAAGTGGGTATTTTGGTTTAGGAGCCCGAATTTTAGGTTTTTCTTTTTGACGCGATGAAAAAAATCAAGAATTATTTTAACAATCTATTTTTTTACATGCTTTTTATTGATATTCTAAGAATACAAAAAATATATAATATAAGAAAAAAAAAAAATTAAATTTAAAAAAACTGCAGGTCGGCGAAGTAGAGACTGATGAAACAATGGCTTGTCCTGGCGTGCAGGATATAAATCCTTTCCGTGACCTAAAATGAAAATTTATACGAAATCCGTGAAGAGTAAAAGTGTAGTTATCGCACTAAGAAAACGTTTTTGAAAAAAAAAAATTACAAAATGGTGGAGGTTTGATAAAAAAGTTTCGTATTTTCCCTATTTTTTTGTGGTTCGGAATTTTTTAAAAATAAAAAAAAAATCTTTCGAAAGCTCTTCGTAGTGCGATACTATAATGTATAAGAAAGCTCTGTGTAAAATTTCATGTCAATCGGTTGAGTAGACCTTGAGATATCATGCACACCGTTTCTAGAAAAGTAGTTATGAGAAAAACGAGTTCAAAGTTTGAGAACTAGTTGCGCGCAGTCGGAGTCAGAGTCACAAAATGAGCTGGAACTCGGAAAATAATTTGAATTTCGAAAAATCCTCTTAGGGACATTATCTTGAAGGGTTATACTACAAAAATATGCAAAAAAAAATCGATGCGAATTAAAAATAATTTTTTTCGAATTTCTAAACCAGAATACCCCCTTAAAAAACTTTATATTTATCAAATTATGACTAGTTTAACTAGTTTGTTTGATTCGCTAATCTTTAACTAATAAAAGACAGCAATGAAGAAGCTTTGTTTGGCGCGTCGTGGGGTTTCCCATTTCTTCAGTGTAAGCTTTCAATCAATAGTAAAATATGTATGAACCTAAAATAGCTTTACAAATTAGCATAAAGGGATATCTGATTTCAATATTCTGGCGAGTAAGCCATTTCACAAATGCACTTTCAGTAACTTTGGGTACTTGAAGTTCGTTCGTTAACAAAGATACTCATCACTTTTATAAATATATTAAATAAATTATAAAAGTTGAAGTTTTAAAGTTATTTCCAAAAGCAATTGACAGACTCCTAATATTGATAATTATTGTATTGACTTGTTTACCTAATGAAAATTTTCCATTGCCATTCATTATAAGCTCTCACAGATGGAAAACGCTGCAGTAAGATGAAGACTTGGGTTAATAATTTATCATCTGATGAGGAAATTCCATCACACCATGAATTTGATCGCCTGAGAAATCAACATTGTAAGTAAAAGTATATAATATATACATTGTGACAAAAAATCATCCGGAAATTGTAATTAAATTCCCCGAGTAAATGATATTTCAAAAAAATGTACTACTGCGTTGCGATTTTTACAATGGATAAAAATATCGAACAAAGAATGCGTCTCAAATTTTGTATTTATAACCAAATTTCGTGTGCGGAATCGTTGCGAATGTTGAAAAAGGTTTACGGTGATTGTTTTCAAACACTCAAGCCTAAGAGTAGTACAAAATCGTACTGAACGACTTTCGACCTCTTCAACTGATGATAATATTAAAAGAGTTAAGGATATGGTGATTGAAAATCGTCAGATAAGTCTTAGACAGATGTCAAGACAGCTCAACTTCTCTCGCGAGTCCGTTCGAATGATTTTGGTGGATATTTTGAATATGAAACGCGTTCTAGCTTGACTCGTCCCGATAAAGCTGTTTTCTTTTCAAAAACAGTACCATAAACAAGTCTCCCACATTCATGGAGAGCAATATAGTCGCCCATGAGGCATGGGTTTATGAGTTTGACATCCAAACAGGTCAGCAATTATCAGGATTAGCGGAATGAGATGAAGGTAATCCCAAAAAGTTCTTATGAAAAGTGTTTCGAGAACAGGAAAAATCGTTGACATAAGTGTATTGCATCTGTCGGAGATTACTTTGAAGGCAACAAAATAAACATTGATGAATAATTAAATATATTGCGTTTTATTTACAATTTCCGTGTACTTTTTTATCACAATGTATGTATATGTACCATATATGGTATTTATATGATTTATAAATGTGAAAATACGTGAAAAAGTGTTCTATCAAATTCATTTCTTTCTATTTCCAGCCAAACCTACGGTTGAGCTGTTAAGAATACTGGTCGATAATTACGAATCATTGTACAAGTGTGTAGAAATCTTTTCCAAGTAAGTTTAAAAGCGCAATAACTAGTCACTAGCCAGCAAAAGTTTGTATTGCAAAAATTGTGGCTCAAGTGCTGAACACATTGAGCGCGACAGACTGCAAACGACATCTGTCAAATATTAAAATACACACGTTCTTATGGACACAGTTATTTTGACAGCTGCACGACTACACGACTGCAGGCCGACAGTTGTCGCTCTCGCTAACTTCAATATATTTTTATAATTGCCAACGACAGTAGGACGACAGTAGAGAGATAGGGTTGAGTGGTGATGCCACTAATATGTAAAATGTAAAATTATTCAAAGCTCTAACAAACCTGACGTTGTTTTACAAATAAAACCATAAAATAGCTCTATTATATCATTTGTAATAACAATTGATAATTTAAAACAAATAAATTTACCTATTTCTTATTTTTTGCATACAAAATTTCACTTGAACAAAATACAAAAATTTCATTGAAAAGAAAGGTATTAGTATGGCCACAACGAAATTGTGTACCTACATGCAAAATGGACAGCTGTGTTGTCTTGTGTACATGCCGGCCATTGTTATGTCCCTGCCTTCTTACAAACGTTCATGTAGAAGAACTCACGACGACATTTACAGTTCACTGTCGTGCTGCCATGTCGTGTCGCGCTCATTGTGTTCAGCACTTCACGGTCTGAGACATTCAAGTAAAAAATAGAGAAATCATTACACTTTATATATCCTTTCTATTTATCTTTCTCTCGCACTCCCTCTCTCTTCTCTCTATAAATAAAGGCTGTCCCAAAATTAACGCAAGATTTAAATTTGCCGCCATTTCTGTAGGAAAGTGTTGAAAACCCTAAAAAGAGTAAATCGACAGCTGACAGTTCAGGCTTTTAAAAAATTAAGCGTTACATACACGATAAAACATTATTGAACCATATTTAAAAAATAATAATGAAAAGCTTTCAAGCAAAATCATTCGAATCATTCACCTTGATGGGTTTGATAATCATCAAACATGCCGCTTTGGAGTTCGAAAAACCTGCATGTAATTGTCGAAAAACAAAAGAATCTACAACAAGTTTGGTGTGGATTTTGGACTATAGACATAATTGAACCATGCTTGTTTGATGTTGTTGATGCTGATCATGCAGTGACTACTATTTTAGTGGTGCTTAAAATGGCGACATGATAACCTATGCCTTTTGTCGAATTTGGATGATATTCTTACGGCCAATATGTGGTTTCAACAAGAAGTACTTCATTTACTGCTTAAGACATTTCCAGGTTGTGTCTTCTCTCGGTTTGGAATCAGAATTGGATCGTGTGATTTAGCACCACTGTATTTCTTTTTATGGTGTTATTTAAAATCACAGGCCTATTGCAACAAGCCCACAACCATGCATGCTTTAAAGGAGCAGATTCAGCCATCACAAGTATGTATGCAGAATAGTCATGGAAAATTTCTATAAACGAGTGCGTATGTGTATGGAAAGCCGTGGAAGCCATTTGCCCGATATGTTATTCCATAAATAACCTTTTGCTAATTACTTTATTCATCAAAATCTATTTAATTTCAACCTTTTCGTTAATTTTGGGACACCCTTTATGTCATAATTCCTTGTTATAATTTTGGATCTCTTTAATTGACATGAAAAACTGAAGTTTTCCGTTATTTAAAGAATTTATTTTTAATTTCTACAAGGTAAATATTATTATGATTAACAATTCATGAAAATAGTGTTAAAAAGAACAAACATTACCTCTAATAATACGAATAATAGGTTGTCAAAAAAGTCTTGCGGTGCTTTCGCTAGTTGGCGCTGAAAGCGCGTAGTTCCAGTTTTATTCGTCGCATCGGGTCATGCTATACCTTTTTGGAAAGCTCATTTCACGCGCTAACACGTGTTTGATTGATTGTCGTTTCTTTTAAGTCGTTCGTAAGTTACAGCGTCGCAAACATGGAGCAAAATAAAGAGATAAATACGGCATATTTTACTGGACGATAAAGGCAAAAATTTTCGTTCTGGTGTAGAGGTGGTCATCTCCGGAAGCCGCCAATAAAATTGAATTGGTCGAAAGAGACCGGCATAGTAGCAGCCGTAGCATCGGTCAAGAGCTGGGCATGAGTCATCAAAAATTCATTTCAATTTCAATAAAAAAAAATCAATAAAAATATCGCAAGACTTTTTGACAACCCATTATTATAATAAATTCGAATATGCGTTTTCCGATTCCATCAGCACCTTCGGTTTTGCTGTGCTTTGCAACCTGATCTCCTGCATGCTACATATCGTCATCACAGCCCATTTCCTGATTATAGCTTTAAAAAAATTTTCTATAACCATTCGGACTTACTGTCAGATGATGTGGCTTATGCTGCATATATTCAGATTACTATTGGTGGTGGAAGCTTGTCACAAGGCGACCGTAGAGGTGAGCAGCAGCTTTTCGAAGCTATATAAAAACTATATTAAACAATTTGTAGTTAGTTATTTGATAATATTAATATTAAAATTATTGTTAATACTAAATTAAAATTTATTTTCGTGCAAAGTCAAAGGAAACCATACAGATCGTTAGCGAAATCAAGCGCACAACTGTTGAGCTATCGTTATCAGCTGAGGTGACTCATTTCGTACTATCACTTTAAATAACAAATTTTATTATAACTATAGTTTTACTGGCAGTTTCAAACATTTTGGAAACATTTACATATTTACGATGTAAGGATTTCTGTTTTGGGGATCTGTGACATCAATAGAACGATATTGACGGCGGTGAGTAAAAACTACAATGAAAAGGGTTAAAATTTCAAATATCAGTTAAGCATATTGTAAGCCTGCCAAGCTGAAATAATATTGCAAGTTAAAAAATATGGCAACTACTACTTAAATACATACTACTGTGCGCAAAGCATACTAGGACTTTTTAATTTAAATTCGCGCGAAAACCCATTCGTCGAAATATTTTTTTCTAGGTTGGTCTGACTGTCAGTGGCATCTGTGCCAAGTGTCACTTCAAAATAATCTTTAGTGCTTAGTATATGCTTGTCTTTATGAAGTACATAAGGTGCATTCGGCGATTTTTACGATGAGTGAAATTATTCAAAAAAGAGGTTTCATTCAATTTTGTGTGCGGAATCAATTTTCTGATGCCGAAACGTTCAGAATATTGGAAAAGGCCTTCGGTAACAATTGTTTGTCGCGAGCAAGTGTTTTTTTGGTACAAATTATTCAAAGAGGATCGACAATGCGTTGATGGCGAACCACGTCCAGGACGGCCAACAACATCAACTGATGATCCACATGTCAATAAAACAAAAGAATTTGTGCTTAAGAATCGACGATTGACAGTCAGATATCAGAATATCAGAAGGATCCGTGAAAGCCATTTTGCTCATTTGGGTCTAAGAAAAGTGAAAACACGATTGGTTCCAAATTTTTTTGAAAAACAGCGTCGTGTTAAGCAGTCGTGTCTGTGAAACAATGCTTTCCAACTATCAGGAATCATGACCCGGAAACAAACGATCAATCGGCCGAATATGGTAGCGTCGATGAGCCGAAGCTGAAACAAGTAAGGAAGGGCTAAGTTCGGGTGTCACCGAACATTTTATACTCTCGCATGATAAAGTGATAATCGAGATTTCATTATACGTCATTTACATATTTTTCAAATACCGTATTTTTGTAAAGTTTTATTCCGCTATCATCATTTGTTCCTAATGTTTATACTCGTATTATACAGAGAAGGCATCAGATGGAATTCAAAATAGCTTTATATTGGAAGAAGGCGTGGTTGTGAACCGATTTCACCCATATTTCGTACATGTCATCAGGGTGTTAAGAAAATATTATATACCGAATTTCATTGAAATCGGTATAGTAGTTCCTGAGATATGGTTTTTGGTCCATAAGTGGGCGAGGCCACGCCCATTTTCAATTTTTAAAAAAATCCTGGGTGCAGCTTCCTTCTGCAATTTCTTCCGTAAAATTTAGTGTTTCTGACGTTTTTTGTTAGTCCGTTAACGCACTTTTAGTGATTTTCAACATAACCTTTATATGGGAGGTGGGCGTGGTTATTATCCGATTTCTTCCATTTTTGAACTGTATATGGAAATGCCTGAAGGAAACAACTCTATAGAGTTTGGTTGACATAGCTATAGTAGTTTCCGAGATACGTACAAAAAACTTAGTACGGGGCGGGACCACGCCCACTTTTCCAAAAAAATTACGTCCAAATATGCCCCTCCCTAATGCGATCCTTTGTGCCAAATTTCACTTTAATATCTTTATTTATGGCTTAGTTATGACACTTTATAGGTTTTCGGTTTCCGCCATTTTGTGGGCGTGGCAGTTGGCCGATTTTGCCCATCTTCGAATTTAACCTTCTTATGGAGCCAAGGAATACGTGTACCAAGTTTCATCATGATATCTCAATTTTTACTCAAGTTACAGCTTGCACGGGCGGACGGACGGACAGACGGACGGACAACATACAATCGGATTTCGACTCTACTCGTCACTCTGATCACTTTGGTATATATAACCCTATATCTGACTCTTTTAGTTTTAGGACTGACAAACAACCGTTATGTGAACAAAACTATAATACTCTCCTTAGCAACATTGTTGCGAGAGTATAAAAACCACGGCAAAGCAGGTCAAAAACTAAGGTTATGTTTACAGTTTTCTTCGATTATCGAGGTGTGGTGCACTCCGAATTTCTTCCGATCGGCCATACTGTCAACATGGAACACTTTTTGACAACTCTTGGTTTCTGCACCACGATAATGCACTGTCGCATGCTACATTGATTCTTCGTGAGATTTTCGCCAAATTTTCAACTAATATCGTGCCACAACCACCGTAATCGGCTGATTTAGCTTCATGCGACTTCTGGCTATTCAGCATTTGAGTTAATCGAAAACATCAAACGTGAACGTGGTCTTGACAATAAAAAAAACTTCGCTGAATAATGGAAACACAAATTAAAAAGATTTATATCGTTGGTTATCCGTCTCAAAAAGTTAAAATTTTAGTAAATATTAAATAATAAATAAAATAATCGCTTTAAACGCCACTTAGGCTCACAAATGCTTAGATGTTAAGTCGAAAGTTTAAGTTTTATAAGTATATGCATTAAGCCCACCTTAAATTGATTTCTTTTGTTTACAGTTCAGCTCTGGAATTGCTACATATCTTTTTATTGTATTACAATTTCAAAATACCAGAGGCTAATGAACCTGAAATAGACACAAACGCCACTTGCTCGAGTATATTTAAAAGTTTTTAAATGAGCTAAGCTTCATCCTACCGTGCCACTCTGTAAAAGCTGGCGCACCCTAGTACACATATCACACCTCAGAAAAACACCATGTTCAGCAAGATGTCATCACACAACGACACCCCACACCACCAAGCAACAAAAAGATCACCACACCACTTTTGATGACATCCCACAATACCTCACTAACAAAAGGACGGGTTCATCGCACCCACTTCATTGGATTACTCAGCAATTCGACGCGCTACAACTTAGTATTGTGAGCCAACACGCACGCTAATTTTTCGTTTATACATAGATGCAAGAGGAATTATATTTTTTCGACATAACAGCATTTATGCGCGTTACGATTATCCGTTTCAACACGTTTCCAGCGATCCTGCAAGGCAAATATATATTTACACTTATAACGTGGATCATTAACTGGAAGTGTATAATAAAAGTTAAATTAAATAAACTCTGCTTCTTAAATATGCCAGCTTTTTATTTTGCCTTATAATAAATCAAATGTTAATTTTAAAGTAGTGGTGTGTCCTTACCAATTAATTGGGTATCTAGTTAAAAAAAGGAATTAAAAACAAGAAAAAACGTTAACTTCGGCTGCACCGAAGCTAATATAGCCTTCATAGGTGCATTTTTTTTTAGTAACTATGTGTTCAGTTTGTATGGAAGCTATATGCTATAGTTAACCGATTTGAACAATTTCTTCGTAGATTACATTGTTGCCTTAGAAAATGACCTGTGCGAACTTTTGTGAAGACACATTGTTAAATGTGAAAGCTTTCCATACAAGAACTTGATTCCAATCGTTCAGTTTGTATGGCAGCTATATGTTATAGTGGACCGATATCGGCGGTTCCGACAAATGAGCAGCATCTTGAAGAGAAAATGACGTTTTCCAAATTTCAAAACGTTATCTTAAAACACGAGGGACTAGTTCGTATATATACAGACAGACGGACAGACAGACAGACAGACATGGCTAAATCGACTCAGCTCAACATACTGATCATTTAAATATATACTTTATAGCGTCTCCGACGCTTCCTTCTGGGTGTTACAAACTTCGTGGAAAACTTAATATATATCCTGCTCAGGGTATACAAATGGAAAAGACGTTAAAATATAATAATATTTTGTTGCGCATTCTTTTCACAAAAATTTATAAATATATTAAATGCTAAATTTCAAATTAAATAGACGAATTTCATAAGTTCTACAAAATAGATGGTAGTCAGCAACATTTTTGCTTTCTAGAGCAGGGGTAACCAAACAATTTAAAACCACATGATTCAACAACGATACAAAAACAACAACAAAGTCTAGGAATGGCACAACATTTGGGATACTAATACTTGTAATTAATAATATTTTATACAAAAAGCCCAACTTCCGAACTTCTAAGTTTCGGTCTTGGAAATGGTGTTATTGCTCAACACTTTTTTTGGAATATATAAAGTCAATGTCACTTGGAAACACACATTTGGTGTACTAGTGCTGACATAAGTGCAAGTATGTGGAAAAAATTAAGGGGTTACATGGGTTTTCTCGGGTAAATAACAGCCTTTTTTCAACGATTTTTATTGTTACAAACTTACACTATTAACAAAGAAATTTTGAAATTTTAGAAAAAAAATATTTTAAACTCGACCATTGCGATGCCATTCCCGGTGACCCCTCGGAAAAAAGATGTGGTCGCGTTAGCAGGATGCTTACGGGATCATCTAAAGTGAAAAATACATGGTTTAGTTAAAATTAACTTAACTTAGAACTTGGACTAAGGAAAAAAACAGAAAATTGGATTTTCAGCAAACATTTTTACAAAAAAATTAAAATTTTAATGAAAATTTCGAGACGGTTTTTTCTAATAGTTGTAATCACAAAAAAAACCTTCGCCCACATCTTTAAAAATTGTAACTCAAAGACCTGTGCAAAATTTCATGAAGATCGGTTGAGTAGTTCTCGAGAAATCTTGCCAACCGACTTCAAAAACACAGTCTCGAGAAAAACGCGTTTAAAGACGGCGCACTTAGCCAAGCTAGCCACGAGCGCACAAGTTCCCAAGGCTGTATCTCCGAAACTATTACTCGGATCTCGGATTGAAAGTTTAGGACAATATTCTAGAGGTGTTGTAGAATTTAATAAGACAATAAAAAATTCGATTTTTTTAAACCCGTAAACCCATGTAACCCCTTAGGAACGATTGGATTGACAGGCTAGGCATTTCATTCGTTTGCCTACGTTTTAATTTAAAACTCTGAAAAAAAATCATTTAGGGGACTCACAACTTGTTTAAAAAAAAATAACTTTATTAGACTTTATGAAACCCCTAATTCTTCTACTACTACCCGTAACATTAATCTTCATTTTGAAACACCACCTTGTGTAAAGTAATTAATATTTATTGCTTTCCACAGAATAATTTCCAGCGCATGTAAATTTTCCGCTGAAGTTAACTTACGAAAGTTCGTAGAAAGTCGATGGGCTTCCTTGTATGCTCAATACATATGTGTATCCAAGTCATAAATATGTTTGTATATGCAGCACACATATATAGTACATACATATACATACACGTGGTTTTAACACAATTTGTTAAACAAGTGATCAACACGTATCTGCAAACAAAATTCCCCACTCTACACGCAAACAACAACAATCAACTGTCTATAAACTTATTTATTCTCCCATTATACACAAACAATGACCAATAAAGAATTGCTTGCGCCTACATATATGCTACATTCGCCGGAGTAGCCCTGCTACTGTTGTTTACTTTCACTTATTCGCATACGCGCACACATCCACACACGCACACACACCCATGCATGCATAGCGTTGTCATACATTATGCTTTGATGACGCTACCTGCAAGCGCTGCCATCTTCTCACTTTCAACCGTTTCTTCACTGCCCATGTGCTGCAATTTAAATTCATTCAGTTTTCAATTTGACAGCCCACCTATTGGTGGTGTTCTTAGCGTTACAAAAATAATTTTATAACCGTAATATTGGCAGCGCCATTTTATAGCCAACCGTTTGACAATTTAATTATGCATATAATTAGCTGGAAACAGATTTCAGTGCGCGCTTTATAGTCACGAACTCTAATGATTATTTACAATTTAAACGATAAGAGTGTAAATAGCATTTAGAAGTGTTTACAGCCAGGTGGACGCAAACTGTTGAATGCAAGGTTGAATTCAGGGGAATTTCATTATAAAAAGGGGATATAGTTTAACTTAGGATACAAAAAATGGATGACTTAATAATTAGTACATTTGCATCTAGTAAAACATAAGTTTTAGTGTGTACGCCTTGATATTATATGGAAGGCTGTCGAGTCTACTTAAAAGAAAATTGACTCTTAAAAACTTTTGACTCTTCATATTAGTATTGGAATACAAGGTGCGTTCCAAAGTAAACAGAACTCTTCGAATCCAGCGCCCTTTGGTGACGCCATCTATATGTCGACTGGTGCGTTAGAATCTGCTATCTTTGTCCAGTGAGAATTTCATGATATCTCATCGATTGCAAGTGAAGTTATTGCGTTTTAAGTGTCAGTATGTTTGTGTTATCGGTGCGAGAATGAGCTTCAAACAAAGAGCCAACATTAAATTTTGTTTTAAAATGGGTAAAACTTTTACCGAAACGTTTCAGTTGATGAAACAAGTTTATGGCGATGATTGCCTATCCCGTAGCAGAGTGCACGAGTGGTTTCAACGTTTTCAAAGTGGTCGTGAGGACATAAATGACGATCAACATGTGGGCCAATCAAAATCCGTGATCACCGGAAATTCCATTGAAACTGTGCGTGAATTCATCAAAAATCAGCCGAAATCATCATTTAAATTCATGGAAATGGAATTGAACATCTCCAAAACATCGATTTATCGCATTTTGACCGAACATTTGGGCTTACGAAAGGTGTGTGCACGGTTTGTTTCGCACAAATTGACTGACGACCAAAAATTGCTCAGAATCCAACATTCGATTCGACACTTGTGACCGATTATTTCACCAAAAATCACATTTTAACATTAACCACTCCCCGTATTCACCTGATATGGCACCGTGCGACTTCTTCCTTTTCGGAAAAATGCATTTGCCCATGAAAGGAAAGCGTTATGCAGACGTAGAGGCCATTCAAAAGGCTTGCACCGTCATACTGGCGGCCATACCGGCCAACGAGCTAAAACACTCGTTTGACATGCTTTTGGACCGTGCAAAAAACTGTATTGAAGCAGAAGGAGACTATTTTGAATAAAATAAATTGATTTTGCCGAAAAAACCATTTGTTCTGTTTTTTTTTGTTTTGAAGTCCTGTTTTTTTCAAAACTTACTGATATAAAGTAAAATGCTTTACTCATCGGCTATTTGCTTTAAAATAGACGAACGTTTGGTTCACATAAATAACAGAGTACTAATTATTTTCTAAGCACAAAGTTACAATGGCAATGTCTTTAGCTAACAAGTTTTCGCAAACTGTACATTTTCATATTTAATCACTGTTCTCGAGTCATAAAAGGCATGAGGAGATCCTCAGAAAAATTCTCAAAAATCAACTTCGCCTATTCATTATTTGGCAGGTACTGATTAGTAGCGATAATGTGAGAGTCTCACTTAAAAAGTCTTACTCAAGTATTTTATACTCTAAGTTCTTCTTCTTAGTAGGTTCTAAGGTCACCCAAAAAGACGGAAGTCTCCAATAATTGCGAGAGAGAAAGGAATGTTGTTACCTACCTAGACCATTCAGCTCCTTCAAGGATTTCTTGTAGCAATGAACCCGAGAAGAACACGTCAGGTCTTGGAAGACTAAAAAACAGGGCATGCCGCACATGTACTTTCGGTGGACAGACCTAAAGGAACTTAGTAAGATTGTAGAAGTCACCATAGAGCCCCGACCCCTAAGATTCCACCTTTAGTAAATTGGTAAAGTGGGTGCGGCAGAATGCAGAGCATACGCGGAGGATGATGAGGCTTTGGCAGATTAACTTTGCGAATGCCTAGCCCTCAGCCGGTTGAGACGGAATATTATGCATGGCTCCCACTGTTCCAAAGAGACATTAGGCAGTTAGGGTGAAAAAATTAGGGATTTTACCAAATCCACTTAGCAGCAGGATGAGGTTTAATTGGTTGTCACTCGAGAGCACAGTGAGCCTAATGATGAGTGCTTCCGTCTGCAGTCTAGTGCTTCTTTTTTCAAAAAACTAACCAATATATAATTGAATCGAGTTTTTTTCTTTTATTTACTTTTTAATACACAAACATTTCGCAAATCTTAATGGTTTTGCAGATCGGTATGAATCTGTACTGTTTGTAGCTAATTTTTCACAAAGTATGCAAAAGTATATTAGTCAGACGTTAAAAAATCGATGGGTTCTGTGAGGAAGGTCTAATGCGCTCAATTAATTCAAAGCTTCAGCTTGACAGTAGCACGTGTTTCAGATCGAAAATGTTTTCATAAGATTTCTAAGACGAAATTGAAAATTATTACTAAACGAATCAGTAAATTTAAAATTATTTTTAAGGTCTCCTATCTAAAAATTTAGTTTGTGCGCCGCTGTTCGAGGTAAAATATATGTGCAGGATATGCATATAATAAAAGCCCACAAGTTAATAAAAATACGGACACACATTCGCATGAGCGTATAAATGCCATATGTACATATATGCTTATAGGCGAACAAATATTTACCAGATTGTAAAATAAATTTTTTTTAACAAATTGTCACAGCGAGTGCAGTTGGGAATTGCCAGCGACACGAAATTCACCACCTCAACATACGAAAACTCAATCAGTGCGACACAGTAAGGCTGAACGTGCGGAAGTGAGACTAACTTGAAGAACTACAAATTATATACTTCACCGAAAATAACCGATTAAAATAGCTTGTTGGATAATTTGTAGTGTTGTTGTTTTCAAAAAGTATCAAAAGTTAAAGTGTTTCAAATAAATAAAATTATATTTTCAAAAAGCAAAAGTTTTCAAACTAATTATGGAAATCACCGAGCCGACACTGTGCATTTACTATGTGAGCAAAGCTTTGGCGCTGGCGCCATTCTCGGTACGCCGAAACTCGAAGGGTGTGTTGGATATTCGACGCAGCGTCATGTTCTCGGTTTATTCCGCCTCATTGTGCTTGCTAATGGGTAAATTGTCTTCATTGAATGTGGAAAAATTTTGGAATTTTATTGTGACGAATTTTTCTAGTCTTTTTGACCTATCAGGGACTTTTGTTCGATGCAAATTCGCAGATGCCAGTGCGGTAAGTATAACTGTAATACTGTGTATATTTTAAATATATCTTGTAGTTTGGTTTTTTGTTTTTGCTCACCTAGTTTTATAAATATGTAGAAAATACTGTAGAAGCTTGGTCTTTGCTGACTTAATATCATTGTCGTAGTTTAATGCGTCCGTACTTTCTTTGGAAGAACAGCGTTTACTTTCTTTCTGCTCGTAAAAGTTATGTTGAAGTCCTATATTTTTAAACAATTTTTATTTGAAACATTTGTATAATCGTCCAAAAATTAGACGTCACGTACTTGCATTAGAATTAGTTAAAAAACTTCGAAGATAATATTCAAAAGATTTGATTTTTTTTAAATTGTGCTTTTCAAACATTTTCTTACGGCACCTTAATATAGAAAGTGGCCTCTTGGTCACTAGGAGCTTAAAATAATTAATTTTTTTAGGGAAGAACAATTATTTTTATTAATTATTTTTTGGGAGTGTAAATATTTGTCTTAAAACGAAATAATTCTCCGTAATGCGTATTGTTTTCTTTGTTTGTAAAAACTTCATACAAGGTGCGTTCCAAAGTAAACAGGACTTAAAAAAAACAGAACAAATGGTTTTTTGGGTAAAATCAATTTATTTCATTCAAAATAGTCTCCTTCTGCTTCAATACAGCTTTTTGCACGGTCCAAAAGCATGTCGAACGAGTGTTTTAGCTCGTTGGCCGGTATGGCCGCCAGTATGCCGGTGCAAGCCTTTTGAATGGCCTCTACGTCTGCATAACGCTTTCATTTCATGGGCAAATGCATTTTTCGAAAAGGAAGAAGTCGCACGGTGCCATATCAGGTGGATACGGGGAGTGGTTAATGGTTAAATTGTGATTTTTGACCAAATAATCGGTCATAAGCGTCGATCGCCAACTTTCATCTTCGCGATATTCGCCGTGCACACACCTTTCGTAAGCCCAAATGTTCGGTCAAAATGTGATAAATCGATGTTTGGGAGATGTTCAATTCCATTTTCATGAATTTCAATGATGATTTTGGCTGATTTTTGATAAATTCGCAGCACAGTTTCGAAGGAATTTCCGGTGATCACGGATTTTGATTGGCCCACATGTTGATCGTCATTTATGTCCTCACGACCACTTTGAAAGTACAAGTTTTACCAATTTTAAAACAAAATTTAATGTTGGCTCTTTGTTCGAAGCTCATTTTCGCACCGATTACACAAACATACTGACACTTAAAACGCAATAACTTCACGTCCAATCAATGAAATATCATGAAATTCTCTCTGGACAATCGGTGAAGATAGCAAATTCTCACGCACCAGTCGACATATAGATGGCGACACCAGGGGGCGCTGGATACAAAAAGTCCTCTTTACTTTGGAATGCACCTTGTATATCCGATTCTTTATTGAATGATAGAGAGATAGAGTTGTAAAACATATTTCAATTTAACAAATTAATATCTATGAATTGGACTTTGAAAAAAGTTTCGAATTTCGCTTAAAAATTAGATGATTTTTGTTCAGCCAAAATTAAAAATTTCATGCAATCGAAAAACTAGAGAACCGTTGTTCAGCGAAACATTTACAAAAGAAGCGGTCGGTTGATTTTTCTTCGAGTTTGAACAAGTAAGGAAATGTCGGGTATACTACTGTGGGCAAAAAACAGTACGACTTTTTAATTTAAATTCGCGCGAAAACCCATCGTCGAAATATTTTTTTTCTAGGTTGGTACGACTATCATCATATTAATCATAATTGTTTAGTATACACCTGTCTTTTTGAAGTCTGAAGTGAAGTTATTCAACAAAGAAGTTTTCCGAACATTCAGAATGTTGGAAAATGCCCTCGGTGATAATTGTTTGTCGCTAGCAAGTGTTTCTGTTTGGTACAAATTATTCAAAGAAGTTCGAGAACACGTTGCCGACGAACCACGTCCGGGACAGCCAAAAACATCAACTGATGATCAACACGTCAATAAAATAAAGGAATTGGTACTTGAGCTTCGACGATGAACAGTCATAGCCCTTACTCGCCTTGATGGAATATCGGGAGGATCAATTTGAAAGATCAGTGAAAACGCGATTTGTTCCAAAATCACAAAATTTTTTCAAAATCAGCGTCGTGTTAACATCTGTGAAACAATGCTTTCCCACTGCCAGGATGTCATGATGAGTCTTGAATCTACTCAGAAACAGACGATCAAAAGGCCGAATATTGTGGCAAAGGTGAGCTGAAGCCGAAAAAAACACATCAAAAAAGATCAAAAATGAAGTTATGTATGATGTTCTCCGAACTCCTTTCGACCGGCCAAACTGTTAATAAGGAATACTATTTGAGTGTTACGCGTCGTTTGCACTAAGCTATTCGTTAAAAGAGGCCGGAATTATGGTCCGACAACTCTTGGTTTTTGCACCACGATAATACACCATCAAATTTGAATACATTCATTCACGTTTAATCGTTACGCACATTAAAGATTATTCTGGAAATTGGCTTTTGTTTCGAGCATTGGAAAAACGTTGTCACAAATGTATTTAGACTAAATAGATTTACTTTGAGGAGACGACACAGATTTTGAAGAGTAAATTAAGAATTTTAAAATTATAAACAAAATCTTACTATTTTTATGCTCACAGTAGTACTCCCGCAATTTTTAAAATCAAAGCCAGAGGCATATTTTTTTGTATGTACTTGTCTTACCAAAAATGTATACTAAAGACATTGCGACAGAATTCAATACGAAATATGATTGCAATCCATTCATTCAAATTTGGGATCATATTAACTTATACTAAGGGCGTAGACTTACTTTGTTTCATTACTACAATTTGCTTAATGTCCCAGAAACGGCATTTCAAGCTCCTTACGTACAGCTGCATACGAAATCACTGGTTTTCAGAAAAGGCAAAAGAACAGCTAGTATGATGAGGAGTGTCGTGTCGTTACAATCGACCACAACACGTGCAGGATGAGATAGATTCCGAGAGCTAAAGAGAGCAGTACGACGCATTTGAAGACAAAAAAAGAGAGAGGCCAAAATGCGTGAGTATGAAGGCGACTAACAGAAGGCTTCAAGACCGGGGCATACTCTCGTAGAGCATACTGAAATTATCGAGGGAACACTTCTTCAGCCTGCTGAATGGCAGTGAAAGCATAACGGCAGGAGAAGGCGAACCCGATACCCCAATCGATGACGATGGAGTAAACGTTCCATTGTCCGACCATGAAGAAATTCGATTAATAATTACCCGTCTGAAGAACAACAAATCGGCGGTGACCCATGGATTACCGGCCGAGCTATTCAAACACGGTGGCGAAAAACTGATAAGAAGAATGTATCAGCTTTTTTGTAGAATATGGTCAGACGAAAGCATGCCCAACGATTGGAATTTAAGTGTGCTCTGCCCAATCCACAAAAAGGGAGACCCCACAATCTGCGCAACTACCCTGTGAAAATCCTCCTCGTCATCGCATATAATTTTCAATCGAGGTTATTATGTGAAAGATTAAAGCTCATCGTCAACAAACTGATTGGACCTTATCAGTGTGGCTCTAGGCCTGGAAAATCAACAACTGACCAGATACTCACCATGCGCCAAGTCTTAACAGCACGAAAAAGAGCTGCCTCCATGCCGCTTTGTCTGAATTTAGTATCTTCGCAAAAGTAATACGGCTATGTAACCTGACTTTTTAGCAATACCAAAAGCTCCGGAAAGATCGGGAAGGACCTATCCAAACCGTTCGATACCAAACGAGTTTCAGACAAGCGGACTCCCTAGCGTGCGACTTCCTCAATCTACTCTTGGAGAAAAAAATTCGAGCTGCAGAACTAAATAGGGAAGGTACCATCTTCTATAAGAGTGTGCAGCAAATGGGTCTGGTGATGACCGAGGGCAGTACGAAATATCTCCTGTCATCATAGAAACAGTCGTCGTACTCGTGACTAGGCTTCCAAGTCACTGTTGACAATCATAACTTCGTAGTCGTAGATAATTGGAACAGCAATAACAATTCCAGTTTCAAAATCCAACGCTGAATAACTCTTGGCAACAGTTGCTGCTTCGGACTGAGTAGGCTATTGAGAAGTACAAACCTTTTCGACGAACAAAAAGCAAACTTTATAGGTCACTCATTTTTCCCGTCCTGTTATATGGGAATGGACGACGACAATATCTGATGAGTCGACGTTGCGAGTTTTCGAGAGAAAGGTTCTGCGAAAGATTTGTGGTTCTTGCCTTGACCACTTCGAATATCGCATTCGATGGAACGATGTGCTGTATGAGATATACGACAACATTGACATAGTTCAGCCCTAGCTAGGTCATGTCGTCCGAATGGACGAAGACACTTCAGCTCTGAAAGTATTCGACGCAGTACTCGCAGAGGGAGAGGAACACCTTCACTGTGTTGAAAAGACCAGAAGGAGAAGGAACTGGGTTCGCATGGAATTTCCAATTGGCACCACATTGCGAAAAGAAGAAACGACTGGCGCACTGTTGTTAACTCGGCTATAACCTCGTAAACGGTTTCTACGCCAGTAAAGAAGCAGAAAGCAAGGTCTGCTAAAATAAACGAAAATCATTCCACTTATGTATGTAGTATATGGGAATTGAAGTAATTCGTGGACCGATTTCACACATTTTCGGCATTAAACTATATAAATAATATATATCCAATGTTATGCGTGGGTGTGTTCGGAAGCTAAAGATAATTTTAAAACTTCTGGCTTCCTTTATCCGTAGCAGTCGTTAAGATTAGACCTGTAACAAGCCTTCCCAGCTTTCGTATTTGTGTGACCTTTTCCTATTTCCAAAAATACTAAAGAGAACCTTAAAAGTAGTCGTTTTACAAGATAGATGAAAATCGCTAAAAAATTAATCCCAAAAATCGATTTTGAGAAATATTTCGTCGATTGGAAGAAGTGCTGGCATTACTGCATAATATCGAATGTGGACTATTTTGAAGACGACAATATTAGAGTAAACAAATGATTAAAGTTTGTTTTTTCAAATAACGAAAACTCCAGTTACTTTTCCTATGATATCTTACATAGTGACCGATTAGTACGGTTTAAGGCCAACCAAGCTTACAATTCCTGTATTGGGTAGAGTGCATTATTATCAGAAAGTATTCCTTCGAATTTCAATGATATACGTATCTCACAGATTGACCGATAATTTCTGTAAAAAACCAGTCATTGACACTAGTATCCACATATTCCTTACCAGAGGATTTGAAATATTATGATGCAATCTTTACAATTCTATGAATTGAGTTGAATTGGTCAAAGTTTTATCCCGATATTTTCATTGGAAATGAGGGAGTTCTTCTAATAGTTGGCGGCGACCCATTGCCCAATTTTTACACATTTTTCAAATTCCAAACTAAGAAAAATACAAAAACATTATTTTTTCCAAATTGTTTATTAGGTGTGCTTCTTATTTTTTTCTATGCCTCCGAATCTCTTAATCTTTAGTTTTGAAAATTGGCTTTATTTGTTTGAGCATATTTCAATTCGATTTTACTTGTGACTGAAATAAGTTCAGTTTGACATTGACATTCCAAAAAGATCAAAATAATAACCTTTTCTCTTTTCCTGTTAGTAAATAGAGCAGTTTATTGAAGAAAAAATATGCGACTCTAACCTATGACCAGCAGCGTAGATGCATGAATTAATTAAGAATTCAATTGTTCGATTTGGCTATGTCCATCTGTCTGTCTGTCCGTCCGTCTGTCCGTCTGTCTGTATATATACGAACTAGTCTCTCAGTTTTTAAGATTTCGTTTTGAAATTTTGTAAACATCATTTTCTCTTCAAGAAGCTGCTCATTTGTCGGAACTGCCGATATCGGACCACTATAGCATATAGCTGTCATACAAACTGAACGATCTGAATCAAGTTCTTGTATCAAGTTCTTGATAATGTATCTTCATAAAAGTTCGCACAGGTTATTTTCTAAGATAATAATATAATATACGAAAAAATTGTTCAGATCGGCTTACTATAGCATATAGCAGCCATACAAACTGAACGATCGGAATCTAGTGCTGGTATGGAAAACTTTTGCATTTGACAAGATATATTCACGAAATTTGGTATGAGTTATTGTTCATAGAAATAATATAATCTCCGAAAAAATTGTTCAGATCGGCTTAGCATATAGCTTCCATACAAACTGGACACATAGTTACTAAAAGAAATGCACCTGTGAAGGGTATATTAGCTTCGGTGCAGCTGAAGTTAACGTTTTTTACCATTCCTAAATCTTCCTAAATCTTCTTATTTATTGGCGTAGACACCGCTTACGCGCCAGTCGTTTTTCCTTTTCACTGTTTGGCCCCAATTGGGGATTTCAATTGTAGCCAGAACCTTCTGCCGGCAGGTACTGCGTTGAATACTTTCAGAGCTGGAGTGTTTTCGTTCATTCGGACGACATGACTCAGTCAGCGTAGCCGCTGTCTATTGATTCGCTGAATTTTTTCAATGTTGCTGTATATCTCGTACAGCTTATCGTCCAATCGACTGCGGTACTCGCCGTTGCCAATGCGCAAATTACCATTAATTTGCCACAAAACCTTTCTCTCGAACACTTCTAAGGCCGACTCATCAGATCATGTCATTGTCCATGCCTCCGCGCCATATAACAGGACGGGAAAATGAGCGACTTATAGAATTTGGTCTTCGTTCGTCAAGAGAGGACTTTGATTTTCAATCGCCTCCTCAGTCCAAAGTAGCACCTGTTGGCAAGAGTGATTCTGCGTTAGATTTCAAGGCTGATATTGTTGTGTTGGTGTTGATGCTGGTTCTAATATGAACGAAATTATCTAATACTTCAAAGTTATGACTGTCAACTGTGACTTGCGATGCCTGTTTGCTTGATGACATGAGGTATTTCGTCTTGTCCTCGTTCACAACTAAACCCATAAGCTTCGCTTCCTTAACCAGTCTGGAGAAAGCAGAACTAACGGCGCGGCCGTTGAGGCCAATCATACGCCAGCAGTTGTACAGTCTTATAGAAGATGGTACTTTCTGTATTTAGCTCTGCAGCTCTAATTATTTTCTCGAAGCGTAGATTGAAGAAGTCGCACGAAAGGGATCGCCTTGTCTGAAACCTCGTTTGGTATCGAACGGCTCGGAGGGGTCCTTTCCGATCGTGAGCTTTTGGTGTTGCTCAACGTCGTACGGCTATCTATTAGAGGTCAAATCCAGAAGTTACACTATCACTTCCTTGTGATTATTGACGTGCGTTTCTTCTGCTCAGAGTACTTTTCTCACTTGCGTGAAGTTCTACACATGGTTCTTTTCTCAATAAAATAAATTCATATTAATAAGTCTTTTAGGGATTTTTTGGATATGAAACACTTGTATAATCTCTTTTTGAATCTTGATTTGTATTCTGAAAAGTGAAAGAATCAATTAAAATTTAAAATTGTGTTATATGGGAAGTAGGCGTCGCAGTTGTCCGATTATGCCCATCTACGAATCGCCTTCTTTTTTTGTGAAGGAGCATGGGTACCAAGTTTCATCAAGATATCTTCATTTTTACTCAAGTTACAGCTTGCACGGACGGACGGACGGACAAACAGTCATTCAACCGGATTTTAACTCTATATCTATCTTGATTAGTTTTAGGTGATACATACAACCGTTAGGTGAACAAAAATATTATACTCTGTAGCAACATGTTACAAGAGTATAAAAAGAACGATTTAAACCATCGGCAATGAAGATGTTAATAAATGGTATGTACGCTATAAGCTTCTTTGCACTCGTAGTTGAGAAGTTTCAGTTTTGGTAGTAATACTAATATCGTAAATATATAAAGTCTACTTAGTAGAAAGAAATCCATTACTTTCCATGCAAGAATCTGATTTTAACCCATCAGTTTGTATTTCGGCTATATGGATGCTATATTGAGCGATGACATATTGGTCCGATCTGACAATTTTTACTGAGAGCGCACTATTGCCTTGGACAATAACCAAAGTCAAATTTCGGAAAGATATTTTGTCAAATAAAAAAAATTCTAGACAGAAACTTAATTTTGAGATCGATATCACAAAAACTAAGGACTAGTTCAAATATATTATATATAGACAGAAAGGTAGAGGGACATAGCAGCAGCTCGTCACGACGATCATTTATATATATACTTTATAGGGTCTCCGTCGTTTCCTTGTGGGTGTTACAAACTTTGTGGCCACTATTCAGAGTATAAAAAGGCGAAACCGCAAGCCAGGCAACCAAAAATTTTAATAGGATTATTGATTATGATACTATAAAAGACAATCACGCAATTCGTCCACTCTGTTTCGTTAACTTTGATGTTAAAGATGCACTACGTTCTGGAAGGCTATTTGTCGAAAATATCGATAAAAGTCCGACTGTCATGTAACACTGTTTCTATTGCCCATGAGCTAAAAAAAGATCGAAATCATTTAAATAAGAGTCGAAATAAAAGTAAACTCGAAGTATGGCTGACACACGAGTTAACGTAAAAAAACCTGATGAATTGAATTTCTCTCTGCGAACCGCTGCTGAATCACGATTCATTTGAGAAACGTGCAAAAAAGTGTGTCTTTAGTGGCAACGTCAGCGAAAATCGTCATCGTCGAATTGCGGAAAGCTTGCGCATACGGTAGATAAGCAAGGATTGACGGTCAGAAAGGTTTTGGTATGAGTTTAGTGGGATTGGCAGGGAATCATCTACTATTATTGGAATTGTGTGACATCAGGACCACGCCAGGACACACACACATCGTTATTGACCCGCCAGAAGCTGCTGGAGCTTGATTGGGAGGTTGTTATGCATTAACCGAACTTACCGCCAAGTGATCCTATTTCTCCTCATGGCGTGCGATTTTGTCAATGAAAAACTCACATCAAGAGAAGATTGTAAAAATCGGCTGTCCCAGTTTTTTGTCAATAGAGACGATGGTTGCTATGAGAGTGGCCTTATAAATTTACTTTCAAAATGGTATGAAATTACAAAAAAAGTACAAAGGGAACTAAATCGAAACATTCTATGGGCAGACCTTCAATTTAATACAAATACTATGCTGGATTTCTTTTTACTAGACCCTATAAATGTATATATCCATTAACGCTATCTTAGTACTTGTAGTTGCAACATTAACTATGTAGATATGTATGTAATATAGAAAAATTTGATCTATTACCTATGAAAACTTCCATTCTATATAAACTTTGACTCTTCTTTCTCTTTTTTCCGCCACTTCTTTTCACTGCTAACAACAAAACTGCCACGTCTAATGCACCATTACTTGAAATGTCAAAATTCATCAAATATAGCCCATCTTTTAGAATGAAATCAGCCACATCGAAAGTGGTCACAGCCTTAGATGTTTCGGTTGTGGTGTTCGCGTGTTCGGCAGGAGTCGGTTGTGGCTTGTGGGGATATCGCGCAACGCGTGAGCTAAACACGCGACTGAGAAAGGTAAGTGCGAAAAAAATTTATATATTTATCATCAATATTTAATTTTATGTGCATAATTAAAAGTATTTTCGTATATATGTAGGTCGATGATTCGTTGCATTCATTTTCCAATTTTAAACGAGATCGCATATTGGCGATATTAATGCTGGGCCTACCGTTAATAGCAATCACATCGATTTTAGGTATTCCAATATTTCAAATTTTGTTTTTTAATTTAACGATTTAACGATTTATTGCTTTATGTTATTTACAAATTTGTAGGATTGGACCTCTCGACTTGGCTACGTTTTGCCATTGAAATGAGAACGCCCACAGATGATACGGGTAATTTTCAATCATAAATTTTTTGATTTTTTAAAACTTATTTTTTTTTTTATTTATTTCATTTTTATATTGTAGAGCTTAATGTACAATGGTACATACCCTTTTATAGTCTCTACTTCATATTAACGGGCTTGCAAATCAATTTTGCCAATACCGCGTTTGGCCTGGGTAGACGTTTTCGGCGTCTAAATGTGATGTTGAGAAATAGTTTTCTAAAAGGTTGGTACTTAGAATTAAAAATATCAATACAAAATTCACAAATTTACATAAAACTCTTATTTTAACAGATGCTGATAGCAGCCAAAAGTACGTTCCCTTAAAACCATTAATCACAACTGTGAAAGTGGTGTCGCAGCATCCGTTAGCTTTACACCAAAGTCTATCAAAATTGACCCATGTTCCAGTTCAAGACTCAGGTAAATTTTATGAAAGCTTTTTCAATGAAATGGAGCATCATAGTGGAAAACTTATAATTTATATCACTTCCAATCAGATAAAATGAAATTAAATAACAATAATAACAAGTAAGGAAGGGCTAAGTTCGGGTGTCACCGAAGATTTTATACTCTCGCATGATAAAGTGATAATCGAGATTTCATTATCAGTCATTTACATATTTTTCAAATACCGTATTTGTGTAAAGTTTTATTCCGCTATCATCATTGGTTCCTAATGTATACAGAGAAGGCATCAGATGGAATTCAAAATAGCGTTATATTTGAAGAAGGCGTGGTTGTGAACCGATTTCACCCATATTTCGTACATGTCATCAGGGTGTTAAGAAAATATTATATACCGAATTTCATTGAAATCGGTCTAGTAGTTCCTGAGATATGGTTTTTGGTCCATAAGTGGGCGACGCCACGCCCATTTTCAATTTAAAAAAAAAAAACCTGGGTGCAGCTTCCTTCTGCCATTTCTTCCGTAAAATTTAGTGTTTCTGACGTTTTTTGTTAGTCGGTTAACGCACTTTTAGTGATTTTCAACATAACCTTTGTATGGGAGATGGGCGTGGTTATTATCCGAATTCTTCCATTTTTGAACTGTATATGGAAACCTCTGAAGAACACGACTCTATAGAGTTTGGTTGACATAGCTATAGTAGTTTCCGACATATGTACAAAAAACTTAGTAGGGGGCGGGGCCACGCCCACTTTTCCAAAAAAATTATGTCCAAATATGCCCCTCCTTAATGCGATCCTTTGTGCCAAATTTCACTTTAATATCTTGATTTATGGCTTAGTTATGACACTTTATAAGTTTTCGGTTTCCGCCATTTTGTGGGCGTGGCAGTTGGCCGATTTTGCCCATCTTCGAACTTAACCTTCTTATGGAGCCAAGGAATACGTGTACCAAGTTTTATCATGATATCTCAATTTTTACTCAAGTTACAGCTTGCACGGACGGACAGACGGACGGACAGACGGACGGACGGACTTCCGGATTTCAACTCTACTCGTCGCCCTGATCACTTTGGTATATATAACCCAATATCTGACTCTTTTAGTTTTAGGACTTACAAACAACCGTTATGTGAACAAAACTATTATACTCTCCTTAGCAACTTTGTTGCGAGAGTATAAAAAGTGGAAAAAGCATGTCACGTTAACCCCTTTCTCATCACTATGAAATGACAAATCTGAATTATATTAATAACTTAATCAATATAGAAAACAAAAGCATATATAAACAACAACCACATTCGAAACTCCCTGACTCATCCGGGGAAACATGAAGACAGAGTTGAAAGTCAATTGGTCATGCCTCCTCTGAGCGAGCTACTTCGGACGGCAAATATAAATATATTGCACCCTTCGTCGGACAGTGTTAAAATATGTGTTATCTGACGCTTGCCCAAAACGCCAAATGAACGCTACTAGAAGATTTTGAACAATCCATGCTTTCTCAAGGGCGCAAGAGATGAACCTTGAATAATCTAATCGGTCGTCAATCATCCGTAATATTTCGAGGTCAAAATACAACATGAATACAAATTAACCAGGGGGTTCCGCATGGTGGTGTTCTCTCCCCGCTACTGTTTAACTTTTACATTTCGAAATTTCCCCAACCAACAGAGGGATTTTTCGTTACTTCACACCATATTAATGTCGGGCACTGGAATCAATGAAAAGTGTTAAAATGTGAATCCCTCCATAAACTTTCTCGCATCTTCACTGCAAGAAACCTAAAACTCTCCCTCGCTAAATCCACAGCAAGCCTATTTATAAACTGCGCGAAGGAATACGGCAAGACCTAAAGTTTTTGAGCGTCAATAACACAAAAATATACAGACTTGTCAGAGCGCAGCACTTATGACAATTACAGTATGTTTGTTGAACACCTGCTCACTAAATGGCATGTTTCCTGGGATATCATAACTATAAATAATTCATCGCAGACCGTGAGTTATCTCTAGGTATTGAACCGTGTGCCATGAACATCAAGAAGCCTGAATGCGTCGCGCAACAATATACCGATTTAATTCCGGATTGTAGTAGATTCCAAGCACTGAACGCCATTCACAGTGGAGATAAACATTTGTTCTACAAGCGGATAGTCGTCGCCAACACTAACTAGTTCTATTCATGTCTCCACTGCCGTTGCTTATAAAGCGTCTACTAAACCCTGTTTAATGGTATAAATTGTTGATTAAGATGTGGGAAACGAGCTGTATTAGCAGAATAAGTCCACCCATTTCCATTTGATCTGACTACAATAAGTTAAATCTTTTACTGGATCGCTGAGGTCGGCGATAAGACTTAAACTCACAAGTAAAAAGGGTGGAAATAACGTAACAGCAACTAATGCCGAGTCATTTACTTAGAATAATTTATAAAAACAAAATCCTATAAAATAAAATGAAAAAAATAATTAAATGAAAACAAAACAGTGAAATCTCCCATAAGCGGACATTGGCAGGACCAACCTTTCTGTCTTCTAATAAATTGTCCTTTATAAACAACAAAAATGTTGGTACCGGTCAATGTGCAAGGTTAATGGAGATTTTCCGCTTAATTGAGCTTTCTTTGTATATTTAATTAAAATAAAAAGTCAAACAAAGTGCAAAATGAAGTATTTTTTTTTTGATTTTGTCATAAGCAAACCAAAAAGTAAAATCCATTAAATACACAGATTAAAAAATTATATAATTATTTTGCTTAAACTTAATTCATAGATATTTTCTTTATATACACAGCTAAGAATAAAGTCGCCTTACTAAGATTGCTTGAAGAAAACCACGAGTCTTTGGGCAAATGCATGCGCTTAGTATCCAAGTGAGTATTACTTAAATTAGCTTCTATTAAAGAATAATTACGCGTAGTAACAGTTTTCATAACCTCACCTCCTAAAATCTTCAAAACCCTTCAATATTCAACAGTTCGCATGGCGTGGCAGTGCTCTTCATATTGGTCTCCTGCCTGCTGCACTTGGTCGCCACTTCATATTTCCTCTTTTTGGAGTTGCTAAGTAAAAAGGACAGCGGCATGGTGTGGTTGCAAGTGTTGTGGATTATCTTTCATTCGCTGCGCTTAATATTAGTCGTTGAGCCATGTCATTTGGCAACCGTAGAGGTGGGTAAATATTTATAATTGCATACTTATTATTCAATTTTCACATTTCAGTCCAAAAAGACCATACAAATAGTGTGCGAAATTGAGCGTAAAATTCACGATCCAATATTGACCGAGGAGGTAGGTGAAAATCACATACATAAGTTCACATGCAAAATAAATTGACAGCAAATAAACAGCTTGCATGCAATTAATTGACACTTGTACAATTATTGCGCAGTATTAAACAAATTTGCTTGCTCATTCAAACACAGGTGAAAAAGTTTTGGCAACAATTACTTGTGGTGGATGTGGAATTTTCGGCGAGTGGTCTTTGTCGTGTTAACCGAACGCTACTAACTTCGGTGCGTACATATAACTGTGTGTATATGTATGTATGTGCATAAAAGGATAAACTAAGCAAATAGTACAATTCAAAGAAAACTCGCTTGTTATAAAATATTGTTGCTTATATAAATTACTGTGTGAAAATTAGTTTATCCTTTTACCATACATTTTTGAAGTTTCATCAATAACATTTTATTCTATAATTCCAGTTCAGCTCGGCTATTTGCACATATCTCGTAATACTCATACAATTTCAAAACACCAATGGCTAAACTGTTTGAGAAGTATTCTGATATATAGTAAATAAATATTATTTTAAAATAACTAATAAAAATTTGTGTTCTGGTGTAAAAATTGGATAATTTCACGATTGACAAATCAAATTGAAACCCTACAAGCAAATATTTTGATACAAAAACTATATCAAATTTAGATTTTAAATTTTTAATTCCAATTTTAAAATTTTTAATCAGATTTTGATTTAAAAATTAGATTTTCTGATTAGAAATTTAATTTTTAATATGACTAAGGAAGAATTATATTGAAAATTACATTTTTAGATTTATAATTTTTAAATTATCCATTATAAAAATAATATTTTTATTTTGTAGATTATTTAGAAGTTAGATAACTAATCTCAAAATGAGAATTAGAAATTGAAAATTTAATTTTTAATTCCAAAATCGGAATTAAAATTTTATATCTTGTGAATAACTCTTTTTTTTATTTAATTTCATAAAAAAAAATGAAAATTTAACTTTTAACTTGATCTTCGATCAAGAATTGATAAAATATTGTAAAAATATTTGAATGTGTAAGTTTGCAGATGACAGCTCTTCAGTTTCAAATGGTAGAACACGAAGTGGCAAATGCGAAAAAATAAACATTCCAAAACTATTTCTTTGTTTGTGATCAAAATTTTTTCTCTATTCGGTATTTGGGACTCATTTTTTTCTAATTTTCAATCCGGCTTTTGAGATTATTTTTTTATTTTACAATCCCATTTTGGATTAAACTTTTTTTCAATTCAGCATTTCATATTTAAATAGAGATTTTAGAGATTGCAAAACAAGAAAAATAAAAAAAATAAATAAATATAAATATATAAAAATTAAATAAAAAAAAATTTAAAAAAAATAAAAGAAAAGAAAACAAATTATTTTAATAGTTATTATTTTATTATAGTGCATTATTTGCAAAACTAAATATCTGCAGTAAAAGTCACACAATTTTCATCCTTATCCATATATGTATTTATATTTTCTACTGCTAAACGCAATTCATTCAGATAAAATTCATTAAATGACAGTTAGTTCTGCGATATTAGAAATATATGTATATAGTAGTCGAAAATTGCATCATTAACCATATTTTACATGAATCGTTTATTTTATATGTATGTCTATAAGTATATATGTAAGCTCTTGCTATTCATATTTTTTAATTTGCAAACTTCAAATCACGTGATACGACATTTCAGTGCATATTAATAAAAATTTACGCTTTGATAAGAAAATCAAACGCGCATTTATTGTTGTTATTAAAATTATTAAAGAACTGTGGACGCAGATATTATTTGTCAGTTCAAAATTGTAATAAAATTGTTGCGAAAAACTAATTTATCAAACTATATGTGTATGCAATCAAACAAATTGTTGTTTATAGTAACTTAGAGATAACAATGAAATAAAAGGCAAAACTTTCGGAATTGTAATTGGCGCATGTTGCGGCAGCGTTTAAATTAAAATCCCTTTTGAAACTGCTTCGACTCGAGGCGCTGCTGCAGCATTTCCAGTTGTCTTTTTGCTTCGCATTGTGGAAAGTTTGTCATTTCGTAGTATTGTGGCGCTAAAGTGAGCAGCCATTCCGCTGAAAGCGTATTTAAAAGTTTATATGGGTGTTATTGATATTTCCCAAGAAAATGTATGGAAAATTTAACTTACGTTTAATATCCGTAACTGTGCGTATATAATTCTTCGTCGTCAATACGAATTCATTATAGATTACCCAATCGGGTTTATGATCCAAACATGTAGACGGATGCAACTGCACATTTTGATTGTCTTTAATGGTCAAATAGTGGCCGGTACGTTCCAAATGAGCGACCTGCATGAAAAAGCCCTGCACCAACGCTTTGCGTATGTTGACATAATAGTCTTTGGATGTAAATTCTGTGCTGCTGCGTTTCAAATTGAAACGATCCATTATACGTGCGAGTTGTTGACGCACATTATCGGCTGATTTCAATGAACGGAAATTTATAAAATTCTCATAAGACCAATTGGGGTCTTCACCACCTAAATAATACAATTGATTTATTTATGAATAAAAGGAAATAGTATATAATTTAGTTCAACTTACTCTGTTTAAAAGCATGATAGACATTCAATAATGTCAAGTGATCACCATCGATATGAGCGAAACGCATCTTTGCCTCGTCGGCAGCCTTCTTAGCCTCATTCGGTCGCACAAAGCATTGCGGCACTGTCGTTGTGCGGTGAGGCGAGAGTATAATAGTAAGAGTGTAGAAAGGAAGAGAGAGAAAAGTGGTTTGGTTTTGGGTTGGCGGCGTCACGTATCCATTGAACGCGGCACAATCCCACACAAACGCAGTTGAGTTATGTTTCACAGCAAATTTGATGATTGAAGGAGAGTCCTATTTTGCTTTACTAATTTTCGTATTTAATTTCGAGCAAAATTCTTCAATTTTTATTACATTTTTTTTTTAAGAATTTCATATGATTGCAAACTTTTGCTGATAATCTTCGAATATTGCGATTTTAAAGCAATTTTTCAGTAAATTACGTAATTGGCCCCTAAAGACAATGCCTAAATTGGCAAATGAAATTGCGTTTTGGTTGAGTAATTTTGTCGTGAGTTTCAAGAGCGATTTTTTTATACAAATGCACACAATACGCACACACTATTTAAACCTTTAAAAATTATTTAAAATTTAAAGCTACTAATTCACTATATTAAAAATTTAAGTAAAGAGTAAAGTGAATTTTAGTAACAAATTAACATTAATTTTTTCGCAATAATTATTTGGTTTACAGCACATTATGTTTAAAATAAATTTTATATGCAAGTTTGTGAGTTCTGTTTTAAACTTAACTTCGAACATTATCTTCGAAATTTCGAACTTGAAATAGAAAAAAAAACACAAGTAATTTGCAGTGCTGAAGAGAAGCATGGTTTAAAGTTGTAATATCGCTCGTGAAACTGTTTTCAGTGGTGAATGCAAAAGACAAATGAATTGATAAAATTTTTCTTTTGCATTATAACTATAAATAAGTATTTAGCAACAGTGGAAAATAGCTGTCAGTTCGTTAGTCTATAACAATGTCAAAATAAATATCTATATAAGTTGGAAAAAATATCCTGCTTAGCTAAAATTTCAATTTCAAATTTTCCTTCAAAATTAAATCCTAACCTAAAGTGGTAGTAACAAGCATTATGAAGCAAAAAAGTTTGTGCGCAAAATATTAATAGCATTAGTATTGAATTATCCTGAACTCAAGACTTTCTGAACCTCAATATATTAGAAGCTAAAAAGTTATTGTGCAATTTTTCCCTCCCCTACATATGATCACTTATCACTTGAAAAAAATTATAATAATCCTTCCAAAAAAATTAACTACCTGTTTGGTTTTAAATAATAACAAATAAAAATATAAAGCACGTATTTGGTATTTATACGCGCATTCTCACCCGACAGCATTGCCGTTATTGAGAGTATCTCATTCGAGCAATTATGTTGACAGCTGGCTATTAACATTTTTGCCAACTGTGGATCCAATGGAAATTCAGACATGACGGCACCCAAATCGGTAAGATTGCCATCATCATCCAAAGCTGCTAAGTAATTAAGCAATTCTAAAGCACGCATAAGTGTTTCTGGTGCAGGTGGATCCATAAAATCGAAGTGCACCAAATCATCAATACCAAGCTTCTTCAATTGTAAAACCACAGTACCTAGAATAGTATACAGAATGCCTTATATACTTTGTTCAATAAAATTATTTTCCCAATAGTAATGTTTACCTAAATTTGAACGCAATATTTCCGGGTAGGTATTATCCTGCATTTCATTTTTATAAGCCTTTTCAGTGTATAATCGGAAGCATTTTCCTGGCCGTGTTCGCCCAGCACGACCAGCACGTTGTTGTGCCGAAGCTTTAGATATAGCGGAAATAAGTAAACTCTCTACACGTATACGGGGGTTGTAGACTTTTTGTTTCGCAAATCCTGGATCAATCACGAAAACAACACCATCAATGGTAAGCGATGTTTCAGCAATATTGGTGGATACAACAACTTTACGTCCGATGGCTCCGTTAGCATTGCGCGGTGGGGCAGGCTCAAAAATACGTTGTTGTAAATTTGGCGGCAAAGTTGAGTAAAGTGGTATGCATTTAAGTTCGCCAATATCTGAACCCAAGTTGTCAGTTTCACGTTTAATGCGTTTGCATGCTTCTTCTATTTCTTCCTGACCAGTTAAAAACATCAATATATCACCTGAAATTTGTTTAAGAGTTAGCCAGAAAACTTCAATTGTTTAATTTGTTTACCTTCAATATCTTCGCACATATGTATTTGTATTACTGTACGTATGGCTGCTTCTAAATAATCACGTTCGGGTTCGGGTGTATAGAAAATTTCTACTGGATGTGTACGACCCGGTACGTTCATTAAGGGTGCATTGTCGAAATACTGTTGAAATTTGCCGGCATCTAATGTGGCGGACATCACTACTAATTTCAAATCATTTCTTTGCCTTATAACTTCTTTCAGTACACCCATTAAAATATCTGTTGCCAATGTACGTTCGTGAGCCTCATCCAACAATATAACCTGATATTGTTCCAACATGGGATCAGACATAGCCTCACGCAACAACATACCGTCAGTCATGTATTTGAGTACGGTTTTGGCAGATGAGCAATCCTCAAAACGAATAGAATATCCTACTTCTTCGCCAAGTCCTACGTCCATTTCTTCCGAAACACGCTGTGCCACAGACATTGCTGCCACACGACGTGGTTGTGTACAAGCGACACCCTTTTTACCTTTCGTCAGAGCAAACTCAACGCACCATTGTGGGATTTGTGTAGTTTTACCGGAACCAGTTTCTCCCACTAAAACTATACATTGATGTTCGTTTAATAAACGCATAAAGTCAGCTTGATATTCAAAAACTGGTAGCGTAATTCGTTTTTTATAAAGGTTAAAGTAGCGCTGTGTATAGGGTTTCATATTGTAGGGATTTATAGCACCCGGCTGGCGCGTGGCACCAACTACATTGCCGGTAATGGGCGCAACTGTAGAGGCATTAGCAAACGTTGTCGAGGACGGATCATAATCCCTTTGATTAAAAAAATTAGATATATATTAAATGAGATATGCAAACTCTATTTAAATTGCGCCTATTCCACATTTGTATGTGTGTATCACTTACTTTTTCGCCTTCGAATTGTAAGTTTCACCGACTTCTATACGCCTTTTCGACATTTTAAAACAGTGCTACGTGCCTTAGATGGTGGTAAATTACAAGTTTTTGTGTATTGCAAGCACTATTAAACGTATAAAAACGATTTCAGAAAGCAAATTGCACGCGAAAAACACGCGTTTAACGTTTAATATTAACCTTTTGCAGCAAATAAAAGAAAACGAAGTTGGCCGTAAATAACCGATAGGAGCAGAGTTGCACTGTTAGTATTATATTAACATGGGAATATAACAGCCCTATTCTGAGAAAACCTCACAACTGGTTTATTTTGTGAGGTTATTTTTGCTCAAACCTCACAAGCAAAAGGCACAAAACACTCACCACATGAGTTGAAAACAAACAAAACAAAATAAAGGAATGGACAATCAAGAAAAGTAAGTAATTTCGCAAATTTATTGAATTTGGTGGATATATAATAATTTTATTTATTTTTAGGATTTCAAAATGTGGAAGAACGATTTAGGAGCAGCGACAACATTCTTCTTCTTCTTAATTGGCGTAGACACCGCTTACGCGATTATAGCTGAGTTAACAACAGCGCGCCAGTCGTTTCTTCTTTTCGCTACGTGGCGCCAATTGGATATTCCAAGCGAAAGGTCCTTCTCCACTTGGTCCTTCCAACGGAGTGGAGGTCTTCCTCTTCCTCTGCTTCCCCCGGCGGGTACTGCGCCGAATACTTTCAGAGCTGGAGTGTTTTCATCCATCCAGACAACATGACCTAGCCAGCGTAGCCGCTGTCTTTTAATTCGCTGAACTATGTCAATGTCGTCATATATGTACATATGTATCTCATACAGCTCATCGTTCCATCGAATGCGATATTCGCCGTGGCCAATGCGCAAAGGACCATAAATCTTTCGCGGAACCTTTCTCTCGAAAACTCGTAACGTCGACTCATCGGTTGCTGTCATCGCCCAAGCCTCTGCACCATATAGCAGGATGGGAATTATGAGCGACTTATAGAGTTTAGCTTTTGTTCGTCGAGAGAGGACTTTACTTCTCAATTACCTACTCAGTCCGAAGTAGCACCTGCTGGCAAGAGCAATCCTGCGTTGGATTTCCAGGCTGACATTGTTTGTGGTGTTTACGCTGGTCCCAAGATAGACGAAATTATCTACAACTTCAAAGTTATGACTGTCAACAGTGACGTGAGAGTCAAGTCGCGAGTGCGACGACTGTTTGTTTGATGACAGGAAATATTTCGTTTTGCCCTCGTTCACTGCCAGGAACATTACAGCATATTATTTAAACATAAATGCATTTTTATTCGCCCATTTATTAAATAAAACATATATACAAATTAACAAATAAAAACTTGTCCAAATTATTTAAACATAAATATGTATAATTATTTTTAATCATAATGAAGTAAAATGTTCAAAGACATCACAAATTAGTGACGTAATTGTAAGCATTTGTGCTTTTGAAATCACCTCAGCATACGGAAAACCTCAGTAATCTCAAAAACCTTACAATAGTGAGGGTGGTGATGTTTGTGAGGGCACGAGAATTGGGCTGTAAATTGTAAACATGCCATAAGTTATGAATTTGGCATCACTGGTGCCATTATGAAGTGTTTCCTTTGTAACACAAAGCGAGTAAAATCCATACAACACTGATTTCAGACTGGAAAAACAGAAAATTTTATTGTGAGCTAGCTGTGAAAATTGCTTATAAAATATAAAATTGTTAAATAAAAGCAAGATAATTTGTGAATTAACATGTACCATCAACGTTGCAATAATTTGGCATAATTGAGTGTACATTCAGTGCATCGAATATGATGGAAATTCCGATACAAGTTGCTGTCCGTATCTACCCCTGCTTACCACCGGCTGTAACGACACCACTACTATCAGCTGGCAATGTTGTAGATACGCAATCCATTTTAGGGGCTGATGAACATTCGCAAATAACAACGCAAAAAGATGACAATGGGAATTTTAATGCTAATGAAAATGGTAGAGATAAAGGTCCCATAAACTTGCAAAATGAACCTAACAGAGCTGAGGCCAACATTTATGTGCAAGCCATTCCAATGACTGCACCGGGATTCCTAAACACCGCACCCACTGCTTTGCCTGGTCAAATAGACAACGGCATTGCCGCTGGTTTAATGCAAGTAGGACCGCATTCATTTCCCGTGACTCATGCTCTATCTATGGATTGCACACAAAGTCAAATTTACCATCAGACCGTATTTCCTTTGATTAGTTTGTTTATGGAAGGATTCGATGCCTCTGTTGTAACATATGGGCAAAGAGGAACTGGTAAAACATACACACTTTACGGACCTGGTTTGGATTGTGTGTATAGTGAGTCCGAACAGGGCGTGGTGCAAAGATGTGTACGCGAAATATTTTCCCATATGGCCAACCATCCAGGTAAATTTTGAAATGGTGCAAAAGATTTTTTAAATAATATAGATTTTTTTAGAACGTACTTATGCTATAAATATCGGTTGGGTGGAGATAACCGACGATGCTATTCATGATTTATTGGGTGTGGGCAATGTTCATTGCAATAGTATAACAGATGTTTTTCATTGGTTACAAATTGGCTTGAATGCCAAACAGTCTTCTAACAATAACAGTAACGACGATTTATCTATAAGCCATACACTTTTTACGCTTACACTCGAACAACAATGGGTTTCAAAAGAAGGTCTCATACAACACCGTCTTTCAACAGCAAGTTTCTCCGATTTATGTGGCACTGATCGTGTATTCATGTTGAATGCGTTAGATCAAACGGCAAGCTTACCCAAGGATGTGGGTTTGCAAACATTGGAGCGGGTAGTAAACACACTTACTGATCCAGCACTCATGTATGGTTCTAATGGCAATATACCTTATAATCAAACGACATTGACTACATTATTGAAAGACTCATTTGGTGGCCGCGCACAAACTTTACTTATTTTATGTGTTTCGCCACTGGAGCGAGATTGCAATGAAACAATCTGCAATTTACAATTTGCCTTCAAAGTACAATGTGTCAGAAATTATGTTATTATGAACACATTTTCGGACGATAATACACCCATCTCTCCCGAAGCAATAATGCCCGAATTGCCTGGAGGCGGTGGTCCTGGTATACCAGTGGGAGCAGATACATTCGGATTACAGTTTGCTGCAAGTCAGTGGTACAAATTGGTATCCAATGCCGAAGGGTTGTTCTCAAAGTAAATAATGAATAAAAAAGACAAACATTTGTATTACCGATTGATATTTAATAATTAATCCACAGATTGGCTGCTTCAAATGCTGTGACTGAGTTGGACAAAGAACAAATTGAGGAGTGGCTTTTTCTCAAGCAAGAATGTGAGGAATGTTTAAGCTCTGCTGAAGCTATACGCTCACAGAAGCAACTAGGACCCATACAAGAAGCCGAAGAGCCTGAAGAGGTTGTTAGCGATCCCGAAACTTCATTTCAACAGAATTCGGATAATGAATCGGACTGTGAGTCACAACGACCTGATTTGATGGAAAAATTAGAAACGCTTATGGAGGAGCTACGCATAAAAACAGATACTTTAATAGAAGAAAAATATAAAGAATTTATACAAAACCAACCAAAAGCTGTAATGGAAAGTCAGGAGAGCGCAAGACGAAAGGAGTCAGCTCAGAGCTTAGAGTTAGTGTTGAGCGAACAACGTCAACCTAGTGAAAAATTAGATGAACGCAAGCCATCCATGGGAGGTATGTTGTTAAGTCTAATTTTCTCAATTATTTTGCTTTTAGACTTTACTTTTGCAACGTCTAGGTCGACGTAGATCGATACAGCCCGGAGCCACTCTATCAAGTGCTGAGATCGCAATGCTCAACCGCGTGGCTTCGCGTGAACAGACAGCACCAAAAGCATCCGACGACTTTCTTGAGAGTTCAGGTGACCTGCAGAATGCAGCACAATTACGCGCTGTAATTAATTCGCCACTGGAAAACGTACAAAAGAAATTGCGCAAATTGGTCACAGATATCGAAGCGCGCCAACGGCAAATAGAGGAAGTAGAACAAACAATGCAGTTGAAACAAAATATTATAACGGAACTGGTGAAAAATAGTGACACACGCTCCACAGCCAAACAACGTTTCCATAAGAAGAAATCCAAACTTGAGTCTGAGTATGAAAAGACTAAAAAACAGTTGGCTAAAGCCATAGTCCAGGGTAAGGATAAGTCTGAGATCGAACGCTTGCGCGCTTTAATCGCACACATAGAACAGCGGTTGCAAGATCTCGCCTCAATGAAGCATATCGCCGGCGAGAGTGGACAAAAGGTAAAGAAATTACAACAATCTCTGCATGAATCCAAAAAACTCATCGACGAGCTACAAAAGAAATTAAAGAAAGATCGTAAGCAACGCGAACAGTTAGAGCACGAGTTGAAAGTGCTCAAAGAGAAAGAAAACACGCAGAGCGCCAACAGCAAAGCGCTTGTGAAGCTAGATGGCAACTTGAATACAGTCGAAGATGCCGAGCGGGGTAAGAATCTGAAAGAGGTGCAAGCAAGAATCTCACATTTAGATCATGTGTTACGTGAGAAATCGGAGAATTTGGAACAGTATGGCGACAATGCCGAAGGCACAGGTGAAAAGGAGGGTCTGCGACATGAAATACGCAATCTGCGACGCACACGTGACCACCTACTCGAACAACGCTGCGCGCTCGATCGTAAATTAAAGCGCGACAAAGTGCTATCCCAACGCGAGGAGCGCAAGCTACTCGAATGCGATGAGGCTATCGAAGCCATCGATGCAGCAATTGAATTCAAGAATGAACTTATCTGCGGCCACAAATCCATCGATACCAGCGAACGCTTGCAACGTGAGAAAGGCGAACAGATGCTCATGGCGCGTCTTAATAAACTATCGCCGGAAGAAATGCGCACGCTGTTGTATAAGTATTTCATAAAGGTAATAGATTTGCGCGACTCTTCGCGTCAGCTGGAAGTGCAGTTAATGCAGTTGGAACGCGAACGCGATGCTTGGGAGTGGAAGGAACGGGTGCTTTCGAATGCAGTGCGGCAGGCGCGTCTCGAGGGTGAACGTAACGCCGTACTATTGCAGCGGCAACATGAAATGAAACTCACATTAATGTTACGTCATCTCGCTGAAGAGACCTCTGCCTCGGCATCGGCTAGTTCGTTGAATTTCAGTGATGCACAACAACAGCAACAACAACGTTACTTGCGTCCTACACACCTTGCGCTAGCCCATCAACAACAGCTGCACACAGCTGGCGGCGCTATTAACACAACATCGCCATACTCCGACTCTGATCTCGAGCTAGAATTTTACAAGCCCACCGTACCAGTGAGTGGTAAAATTTTGAAGCCACCTAAACATGGTGAAATGGAAATATGTCCGCTACCCGATGCTCTGGCCAAATATAAGCCCTTGGAAAAATTCAAAGAAAAGGAACGCGAGTCTAAGAACAAACTATTTGCCAAATTTCAAGTGCTCACACGTTATGCCGGTCAATCTGTGACTGCCGCCGCGGCTGGCTGTGCTGCTGACGAGCAGACCGGCGGTAGCAGTAGCCGTAAAAAGGATAAGGATCAATTAGCAGCGGCCATACCACAAGAGAATTTAAAACGCTTAATATCAACACCTCCCGCCACGAAAGTGACGCGTCAGAAAAATAAGATTATAATACAGGATGCAACACGCAAAAATTTGTAAGCATTGAAGTATGTTATTTACTTTTATATCTCAATATACGTGTATACATACATATACACATAGGGCTGAGTAGAGAGCAAGTAAGAAGTATATGAAAATAATTGTAACAATTATTTACTACAGCTTTCGATTTTTTGATCATGTATAAAGTTGTATTATCTAAACACATGTTAATTATATGTTTTTTGGTAGCTATCGATAAACTTTTTGGTTGTCACAAACGCGGTATAAATCACGTAAATATTCCTATGTGCCAGGTGCTTTTGCACTTGTTAATAATTTAGTTATTTGTTTAAAATATATGTATTATTCGACTAGTATAGAGCATATGGCAGGTGCTATAGGCGAAATAAACTTCAGGTACTTTTAAAATATTATGCAATGAAAATTTCGCAAAGAAATGCGTTAGAAAAGAGAGGTCTTTGATTTTGCGAAATGAATTTAATTTTTATATTCTTAATATTGTATTTGTAATCATTGTGCTGTTTTATTTTTATAGGAATTAGATGTGCTTTTTGTGCAAAATTATTCAAAAAGGTTTGAATTTATAGTTTTGTTGCTCTAAAAAATAAAGTAAAATTTTCTCAATGTGGTAGTTAAGCAAAATAATGTTTAACGAATAATATTTACAATATTATTATACATTTAGTTATTTACATAAGTTTTTTACGATATAATTTTACTTTTAATATCTTATTTTATTTTATTATTAATATTTAATGTTATAATATTTTATTTCTTTATTTTTTTTGTATTTTGTGTAAATTGATTTTTGTGTCTCTTTATTTTATTGCAGCGACTTTAATTATTTCCTTAAATGTTATTTATATAAATTAGCAATGCAAAAATTTTCTAAATGTCATATTCAAAAGTTTACTTTTTAAAATTTCCAAAAATTTTATTGAAAAATAGTTTGTGTATAGTATTATAATTGCTTAATTTTTATTTTAATCAATATTAATAACTAAAAAGTCTTCTTTTCTTTCATTATTAATTTTGGTTGTTATTTTTTTAATAAAAATTATATTACTTTAGTTTTAGTTACTTTTTATGTTATATTGAAATTATTCTGTTCATGAATTACAAAAATTGCCGTTAGTTGACAAGAGTGATAATTTTTTTTTTGTTTTTTTTTTTTTTTTTTCGTTTTTTTTTTTTTTTTTTTTTTTTTTGATTTTTTACCATAAAGAGAGTATATTAAGTTTGCGACGAAGTTTGAAGCTCCCAGAACGAAACATTTGCTATTATTCAGGTTAAATATTTCATTTTCGTTTTCCAAACAAATAATTTTATTTTGTAATAAATTGTTTCGTAGTGCTTTGTGCCGAAATTGTACGTGATACCGAATTTTTAAATACAATGAAAACAATTCGTAATCATTTAATTTTTGTTTTTGTAATTTTTATTATTGTATTTTTTTTGTTATAAATTGTAATTTCTTTGTTACATATATTATTCCCATAACTAAAAAAATATGGAGTTTACAATGTTGACTAAAACTCAATACTCACATTTATTATAAACTAAAAATATGTATTTGAAATTATATACACAAATAAATGACAATTAATTTTTTTCCTCATATATGGTTCTATAGAAAAAACGATTAATTCCATGGTAGCTATTTTTCCTGCCTAGATTAAGTAGACACCTACATACATACAAACATTTTTATGTAACTAATTTAATAATAATTTAAGACTCAATTTTGTACACATACTTTTAAAAGTTAACTTCATAGTGTCATAATCATAGAATTATAGCATATAGCTTCCGATTATATTAAGAAAAACTATTTTAAGTTCGAAAACTTAATAATGTGCTAATTTAATATAATTTCTTACTTTTAAGACAACTAAGTATTAATTACTATAAATTCATGTATTGCTCATATAAGCAAAACGACACGATGTGAAGCGAAGCGAATAAATGAAAAATGAAAGAAGAAGTCACGATGTAATACTCAAACCCACTTAATGGCATTTAAGCAATTTCTCGTCTATGTAGTATATGTAATGTAGTCTATATTGCACACAAGCCCACACACACACACCTACACTTAAGTAAAAAATGTGTTTAGAAAAGTTGTATTCGAAATATATATAGAAAAAGACACTTTTGATACCCCGAAATTTATGAAATTGTGTTAACAATAAAATATATTATTATATATTTTTACTATTACGTTAACAATTTCCTCGAAAAGAGTTGAAAAGACATTTAATTTATTTTTTATATATCGTACATATTTAGAAGTCATCGCATTCTTCTCTATAAATCACAAATCTTATCTGAAACTAAAATTTATTAGACGCACCACTACAAGCCAGCAATTATTTTCCCATAAACAAATATTGATTGTATTAAGAAAACTATATATACAAATTAAATATCAATTAAATGCCATATTATATTACAAATATACAGAAATATTCATAAATATTAACAAGTTAAATAAATATTGCAATAATATGTAGAAACTAAATTATTTAATATTTGAAATTTGCATGAAAATTGTCACAGGTAAGTTTATGTTGTTGTTGTAGTGGCAGAAAACATCACCTAAGTATATGTATGTATATTTTTGGAGAACGCTGCCGATTTCACACTTTTGTGCCGGTTTAACTTGCAAACAATGCTTTAAAAAATAATTGAATTAACATAACTTCTCTTTATTTTGTAATCTCGAAAATCTTAACTAAAAATATTTTTTATTACTTGTTTCAATTTGTCGACTGTTTAATAAAAAGATTTTTATTAAAAATAATTTTCATATTAAACATAAATTTTTTTTATTAAAATAAATTTTTTTATTTTATTTTAATAAAAAAAAAAAAAATAATTTTTAAATAAAAAGAAATTATTAAAAATAATTTTTAAATAAAAAGAAATTATTAAAAATAATTTTTAAATAAAGAAATAACTTCCCAGATCCAATGGTGGAAAACAATAAATGCATTGTTGTTGTCTGAAAATACTTTTGTTGCCGAGATGTCAGTTCAAAATCATGCCATAAAACCGGCTTTTTCAAGCAGTGAAGTGCTGCTTTATGTTCAACTCAAAAATGTAAATGTTAACAATCTCAACATTTCTATGGAACACCATCCGAAAATCGCATTATTTTCATTAATCTGATATTTAACCATCCATGAGAATATTATATACAATAAATGCTGATAAATGTAGCACAGCGAGGCACTATAATCAAAGACTTACCTGAAGACCTAAAGAAGCCGCTTAACCGCGAAATATTGTGTAGTCGAAAAACTATTTTCGTTTTTTTACTTCACCTTCTCTGTGAACTTCACAAATTTCATTGGTGGCTTGCGTGGCATTCTTCTCGCCCCGGGCGCAACGTCTTGGGGGGCGGCAAAACGATCTTCGCTGTTTTTTAATATTCAGAAAAAAACTTCAACAAATTTTTTTTCAAAATTTATTATAAAAGATAAAGAGTTGTACACTCACAATGAAATAATCTGAATAACAATGAAAAATATTAATTTTTACTCGAATACACTTCAGTCTTTGAATTTGTCTTATATCTTTTGGCTTACATCTTTCTTAAAAATAGTGATAGAATTTAAAGATGCACTTTTCTAGCTTTGTCTAGCGGCGTGTCACTCTCACAGTTACCCCATGCTTTGAATGTAACAAATACTTTTATTTCTCCAAATTTTCAAAAATGATATTTAAAAACTCCAATTCGGGCAAAAATTTCTGAAAATTGTGTCAAAAGTGTACAAGATATAGGGCGAAAATGGGTTTTTTCTATGTCTTTTAATAAGATGTCTTGTAAATTTACTATCAATTTCCTCAAAAACCGTATTGTGAGAATTTTGGAACTTCAGAATTTGCGTGGCTTCTAGTTCCTACATTTTATATACTTAATATCGAAGATATTTTGTAAAAATTCACTTTTGTTCGAACCACCTCATGAAACTTGTAGGTAGGTAGATAAAGGGGGGCGGCAGAACATCCTTGGCCTCGGGCGCCCGAAGTTGTAGCTACGCCACTGATGGCATGAATAGAATACTGGCTGCAAATTCAAAACTTATGACATAAGAACTCTAGTAAAAGTGCTAATCGAACATTGTCGAATTGACAGACATGCCAGCAGACTGGGTACACCATAAAAAACTATTATAGAAGTTGTCAAGAGGTAGAAGATGATATTATAGAACATCTTCTATGTGATTGCAAGGCTTTGTTCAGAAAAACAATGTCGTTGTTGTTGTTGTTGTAGCGGAAGAAATCTGCCGAGTTTACAGTCTTTGGCCGAATAAAAATCCGAGTCCGTTCCAACATCGGTCGAGGGTTTCTTGACGATGACTCGGAAGTTGCAAAAATACAATTTTTGGGTTTTAATCGTAGTGGTTTCACAAAGGGCCCACCTACCTAGGGCGCTAAGATTCAATTGACATTTCCAATTAGGTACGATTAAAATATAACAACATCTTGTATTAAATACTACTCATTAATCGCTTATGAATTTTCACATAAAAACTTTATTGAAAAATTTTCCATAATAACATTTTAACGCTGCTGACATTTATGCTAGCGATCTATGTAATCCGTTTACAATAGTACTTTAGTCTAGAATTTTAAAATTCTTTTATTTAACGATTGTTTCAAAAATTCCTCCTTAAAAGGCTGTTATGCATTGAGCATATTCGACTAATTTTGAAAGCTATAGCTGTTTTAGTATCATGGCAACTAGACCGCTCTAAGCGGGCGCCGAAGCTTTGAACGCGTTTTTATAGAAACGACTTTTGCCGATATAGTCGCCACGATATCTCAAGTTTTAATAAGTCGACTTATTTAAAATTTGGCATGAATATTATTTGAACATCTCTCTATCTTTTGAAGTAACAAAAGTTGTCATTTCTAATATATTAAGTTGTTACATGGGTTTCCTTGGGTAAAAATCAGCCTGTTTTCAATAATTATTTTATTCTCATACGAGTATAAAAAATGAAATATTTTATTCGAATTTTTTATTGTTACAAACATACACTATTAATAAAAATATTCTGAAATTTTTTGAAAAAAAAAAAATATTTTAAACTCGGCCATTGCGACGACATTCCCGGTGAACCCTCGGAAAAAATAATTGTGTCCGCGTTGGCAGGACATTTCCTTACAAGATCAACTAAAGTAAAAAAATACGTGTTTTAGTTAAACCTTAACTTAGAACGTGGACCAAGGAAAAATAAACTGAAAATAGAATTTTTGGCAGATATTTTTACAAAAAATTAAAAATTCGCTACATTTTTTTCAAATAGTTGTAATCGAAAAAAAACCTTCGTCCAAGTCTTTAAGAATTGCATCTAAAAGACATGTGTAAAATTTCATGAAGAACGGCTGAGTAGTTCTCGAGTAATCTTGCCAACCGACTTCAAAAACACAGTCTCGAGAAAAACGCGTTTAAAGACGGTGCATTTAGTCAAGCTAGCTTCGAGCGCACAAGTTCTCAAGGCTGTATCTCCGAAACTATTACTCGGATCAACTTGAAAGTTTAGGACAATATTCTAGAGGTGTTGTAGAATTTAATAAGACAATAAAAATTCGATTTTTTGAAACCCGTAACCACTTAACTATAATACTCGAGAAAGTAAAAGAAATAGCGAAAAATCTTTATTTTTGAGAAGTTGTCTTTTTATACCCTGAACAGTGTATATTAAGTTTGTCACGAAGTTTGTAACACCCAGAAGGAAGCGTCGGAGACCCTATAAAGTATATACATATATAAATGATCAGTATGTTGAGCTGAGTCGATTTAGCCAAGTCCGTCTGTCTGTCTGTCTGTCTGTATATATACGAACTAGTCCCTCAGTTTTTAAGATATCGTTCTGAAATTTTGCAAACGTCATTTTCTCTTCAAGAAGCTGCTCATTTGTCGGAACTGCCGATATCGGACCACTATAACATATAGCTGTCATACAAACTGAACGATCGGAATCTAGTGCTGGTATGGAAAACTTTTGCAAAATGTTGGATTTTTCAAATGATCATAAGGCTAGAAATCGTAACAACGAGTATGCGTCCTTTTCCCCCCTACTTCAAGGACAAATAAATTCAGTTTTTTTTTCCTAATTTATATTTTGTAATGTTATAAACTAATACAGAAAAAAGGTAAAAAAATGCATAATAAAAATAAAAAATGGCTAAAAAACGCTCGGAATTCAGACCTTTAGGCTGAAATACCTCTTCAATATCATACTACTAATTATTTTCGCGGTTCGTCGCTTAAGTCTTTTGATTGACCAGCAGCACTATAATTTATAATTCGCTGTCAACCTTCAAAATATATAAAATAAAACACAAAATCACACTTAACATGCAACAAAAACAAGCCTTACTCCAAACTATGCACATAAAATAGCTGTTATATCATTTTTATTGTAATTATTAAACACATGCACACACACTATATACAATATATGCTATCTAACTCCGCCCGGCGGCGCCACGTGCTCGCATGAGTCACATTATGCAATCTGATTTACACCGCAAACGTTAGTTTACTCTGTCTACCACCACAAATGTGGGTAATCAAAACAAAAGCGCCAATAATTAGTGCAAACAAATAGAAATTTCAAAGTGCCGGCTGAAAATTACCCAAAACAAATATGCTGTTTTGCGCAAACTCGCTAAGTGTCGAACTTATTTCCCCTCGTTGTGCAAGTGGAACCGACATGATGTCGTGTTAACAGTATATTTTGTTTGTGTAACACACTTGTCGTTGCGATTATTTGTGTTTGATGTTGGCAGCTCTTCAAAAGTGGAGTAGAGAGCTTCTATAACGGCTCTGTTCATTATTCAAAACCTGTTACTAGAGCAGATTTTTACTGGCATGTCGAACAGTATAACTGTTAAAAACATATGAAACTAGAATGTCAGCTGATTATATGCAGATTTTTACTGAAACGGTACTTACTCAAGCCGTTATTAAAAAAACACAAGTTTTTTCCATCGGTGAACATGAAAAATACTTTTACAAGAAAATTTTAATGTTTTCGTTATTATTTGACCTTAGAAATTTTGCAGAAACGACCGAAGATATAGAAATAATCTGGTATAAAAAAAAAACACATTTAGTAAATGTGGAGGACTGTGAAATCGGCGGCGTTCTCCAAAAATTTTTAGGGAATGTTTTCTGACGCTAAAAAATTGTCACGAAACACAACTTTGCAGCAACGCTCTGCCAAGAAACGGCAACTTTCATATACATACATATGTATTATAGTATATTTCAAATGAGTTTTGACAGTTTCTAAAGCCAAGCTATATCACAACGAACCAACAACAAGTGTATAATAAAATTTATGTAGTATGAAAGATAAAAAAATGCTTAAATTTTACCGAAATTCGGGTTTCGCAGCCAAAGCTCCATCGAACCCTCGAACTTGCATGAAAGCAACTCGAATCGGTTGCATGTTGCAACGAATTTCCCCGAATAGTGTTGGCGTGTTCACGCAAAAGCAGCAGAAATACTACACTTTCATTAGAGGCGACGGTAGGTTAGAGCACACATTGCTCGAGCTCATGGATTCAGTTAGCGTTTGGATTTGTTCGTGACAATAGGGCCGCGCGTCGTTCACGTTTCATCGTATATTTAGGGAGTCTGTGAGTGTTTGTCAGATTGTGTGCGCGTGTGTGTGAGTCAATCACACAACCACACCAACAACCCCCAGACGGTGTATCTACAATAGCAACAAAACTAAGAACAATAATACCGAAGCGACGAACACAAATAGCAATCAAGCGAAACCGGTTCCGGTGCTACGCGTTCGTTTGTTGAATTGTGTGCGTGTGCGCGACACAAATATACATACACACAAATATAAATTGTGGTGTTTAATTTGGTTTGTGTTTATTTTGCATAAATTGAATTTAAAGAAAATAATTCAGTTGTAGAGCTTAGTGATTTTCGTGTGGAAAAAAGTGCAAGAACTTTAAAATAATTTGCAAAAAATGTGCAAAGTGTAGTGAATATGAAGTTAATTAATGTAAAAATCATAAGATATGCCAATCTAAGCAAAGTCGATGGCAAAAAATCGGCAATTTGTGAATGCAGCGCAATATGCTGTGGTGCGGCGTTGTGCGTGTGTAGCTGGCAAAGAGTCACCCCCGTGGATTAGTGGCTCTTTGCTGCTGCATACCGCGCCCCATGGCAAAAACCCTTTTCGCGACTAGGAAAGTTTGTGCTAATTTCATCTGAAATATGAGAAATATGTGTTTAATGCTTGCAGTGTGTGTCGCAGCAATCAGCAGATATGCCAAACAAGGTGGGTTCAGGCGCAGAAAACTAACGAAAATAGCTTAGTAATATCCGCAAAACTTCATTCTTGGCCAACGACGGGGTGGGCTGCGTGTCTAACTGCCGACTTATGCGTCGCCATTGTTCTAACCATTTATAAAATTAATTTAATGCAAGTTAATTGAAGAAAAACCAGAGTAAACTGAAAGAAAAAATGCAAATTCATCACACTCTTTCACATGTAACGTTGGAGTTCCGTCACTGAAGTCTCAACTATCGATTTTTCGCTTCACTTTATCGCCAATTTTCCATGCGGCTGCCAGCAAGCGTTGAGTTTTCACAGCAGCAGCACCCTTGCTGTTCCACAACGCCCCAAATACGCCGCCAACCCCTTGTTTTGAACGTCAAACATTCATTTAAACACTTGTGTGCGCAAAAGGGTGTGTACTTGTGTACATTTAGACAGCGTATTCGCAGAGAAAAACTTGTGAACTGTCTTTAAATTCTGTATGATTTGGGTGCGGTGCACTTCCGTGGTCTCAAAAACCAAGAAATAGCTGTTAGTTACTGCGGAAAATGCTGCCCTAACAGAGATCAAACAGTTCTCTAACATTTACATGTAAAATATATGCTTTCCCAGTAATTTTTCATTTATAATTTTTCATTCGAAAAAATTCATTTGTTCTTGATATATTCGCATTGTACGCCAAAAAGTGTTTTTTTTTTTTTTGCTTTTAGTGGTATATCCATAAGTATTAAGCAATTAAATGCGCATGTCCTGCTTATACACACATGTTTTGTTGGGCAACTGTCAAATTGCAACTGTCAAAATCTGAGCAATGTGTTGGGTGGCACATAGTAGTCATCCCTGTTTCGCGTATTGCCACGTGTTGCAATTTTTCATTTACCACATTTTGCTGTGTAGGATAGCGTGACTGCTCTGATCCTTTGTTACTCAGCGGTAGCAACTTGCTGTGGTACATTGTAAATAATTTGCATTTTGAAAAAATGTTTACATTTTTTTAATGGATTTCACATATTAAATTTCTTGCTCCGCATACTCTTCGCTTTACCAAACTGTCATAGAATTCTATCTAACACAGAGAAAGTAGAGAGCCATTACAACACTTTAATGAGGTGTTCACATATTCTAGGCTTTCGAACTCAACGGGTTACAATAAGGGGTTTCACATGGTCTCATAAAGTTATAAGTTATAACGATCCGAAAACATACGTTCAGAGATGTATTTGGGTAAACTTATTTTAGTATGCAATGCAACAAAATATTTTTTAAACTAGTATAAAAATTTATGATTTTATGATTTTACGATGCTTTATGACACGTTGTGAGTACCTCTAATGTAATTGCTTTCAGAAGTAAAGGTTTTGACGAACAGAACAAAACTCAATATGCTTGGCAGAAAAGTGGCAGATTGAAATTACAACTTTTATTTTCAAAATTTTTTTGTTCTAAGTGGAAGTTTTAAAGTTTAGTGATTGATAAATAAAGTTCCCTTTTTATACTAGGACTGAAAGAGCCAAAACAGTTTTGTATTTATTCAACTTTCAAAATTCTGTGAAAGTGTAGTGTAAAAATGGGAACACTGATGTAGACAAATTCATATTTAAACAGCTCACCATCTCATCAGTAACAATTGATAAAATTTCCTTAATATCTTATACATAGTATAACAATGAAACGTATGTCCGCGCATTACGCCCGAACCACAGCACGGAAAGACGTGAAAATTTGCCCGAGTATTCCTTTAGTCCTGGAAAGGTTCTAACGGCGGACTTTTTTGCAAAATCACCCTCGATATCGCAATTTATGTCTATATTTATAACTCAAGAACGGCTGAACCGATTTGACTGAAAATTGGTGCTGAGGTAGCTTGGAACCTCGGACGGGTATGGGTTACTTTCTATCGTTTTATGTTAAAAGTCACAACAATTCATAAATAAAAAAAATTATGTTTCAAAACATAAACATGTGTTCAATATTCATGTCAGAATCATTTGAACATTTTTTTCTTCAAAAATAAAAAATAAAATCACACAGATACTGGCAAGGTAAAGTGTTTTTTGTTTACATACACATTTATATGAATTATAGTGATACATAGTTGTAACTGAATGAGAAAAGGTTGAATCACAATTTGAGATTAGTGCATAATAGCTGACAAATATTCCTGTAGCATTGCACAGAACAACGTAAAATTTAAAAGTAACGATCAAGTCTGTGTTTTCTTAAGTGTAGTATCTGGGCTTTAGCCGTCGATTTTGTAATTACATTCGATGAATATTGGACAAAACATTACCATACTACCATATGATTAGATATTGGGAGTGAGACGCGCAATCTTCTGCTCTACTCCTGCACTATTATTCACTATAACAATAATCATATATGTACATATGTATGTATATATGTATGTGTAACGATATACATACGATGCAGATGCAGAGACTGTGAAGATGCTGTTATATCATACATAATGGGTTGTCAAAAAAGTCTTGCGGTATTTTTATTGATTTTTTTTTTTTTTTTTATTGAAATTGAAATGAATTTTTGATGACTCATGGCCAGCTCTTGACCGATGCTAGGCTGCTACTATTTTATCGCAATTTTTTATCGACCGACAGGCCTTCCGGAGCGTGGCGCATCTTCGACCACCTCTACACCAGAACGAAAACGTTGAAACCATCGTTGTGCGGTGGAAATGGAAACTGTATTGGGTCCATAAACTGCAAAAATTTTATTGGCGGCTTGACATGCATTTTTGCCTTTATCGTAGTAGTACTGTAAAATATGCCGTAGTTTCTCTTTATTTTGCTCCATGTTTGCGACGTTATAACTCACGAACGACTTAAAAGAAACGACAATCAATCAAACACGTGTTAGCGCGTAAAATGAGCTTTCCAAAAACGTATAGCATGACCCGATGCGAAACTACGCGCTTTCAACGCCAACTAGCGAAAATACCGCAAGACTTTTTTGACAACCTAATATTTATGCATGTACTATTCCTGAAGTGATTTACGAAGTCAATAAAAAATGTCGATTGCCAATTTATCTATTCCATTATATTTTTATCGCGATAAATGAAATCCTTGACAACAAAGAGCGAGCGGAGCCGCGGGTTTAGACTAGTTTTTAATAAAAGGCAATGCTACATAAATGACAATTCTCAAAAAACCATCATTTTCACGAAATGGTCTTTAAATTTATTTATCGAAACACAAAAACAAAACGCACAATTTATCACGAAACCTTATGGTTTCAGTTTTTTTCACTCTTAGTGGCCATTGATTTCGTTTCCTCATTTTATTTTCACAAATTAATTAATTTTTCCTCTTCAAGAGAAATAAAATATCACTAAAACGCAGACATTTCTGCCAGTGTAGTCGTCTTTACTCGCCATCATCGCTTTGACCTGTCAACACGCATACATACAAACATCCATATCAATACTGTTGAGAGTACTTTTTCCAGAAGTGATACTTCTTATTTTCAGCTGGCAGCAGCGCAGCATCATAAATAGTTTGTCTACACTTGGTGCTTTGCTGTGTATTTTCACTTGCCTATATATTTACTGGCTTGTTGTTATTGTAGTAGTCATTCGCATTATCCTTGCACGACACAGGATATTAACCCTCAGCACGTTAGTCGCGCTATCAGGCAGATGTAGAGACATTCAGGCAGGCTCTCGGTAAATACATTTCCAAATAAGTACACACACGCACACACACATATACAGACAGCAAAGCAAAGCAAGTGTCGTTGCTGACGATGCCGTAGCGCATTTGGTGGATAGTTTTTGTATTGCCAAGCAACATTATTTGTGCTGCCAATGCTTCATAAAAGGTCCCGTTGCTGTGCACAGTTGCATAGTCGTGCACTTCAGCGTACTTGTCGCTATTGTTCCAATATAGAGATGAATATCTATATATGTATGTATGTATGTATATATACTTGTCTTCTTATTTAGTTGCGCTGCTGGTTGGCTTGGTTCAGTTTATTTTTGTTGTTGTGTTTCTTTAACATTTTTGGCATTTTTCTGACTGCAGTTGCATATTTGTTCATATGTTTGTATCATATTTTTAGAGTCTTCTCTTATTTTTATGCATGCACTTAGGTTCTCAACTTATTTTTATTTAGTCACCATGAAAGGCATCTCTGTTTTGTTGTTTTAATTCTTGGTATTGTTGCAGTTGCTGCGGCTGTCGTGTATTGGCTAGTGTTTTCGGTTGTTGTTTTTGCTATTCTAAGTACTATGTTAAGTGTCCTGTTGCTAAGTACAAGCCAAGGATGCACATTTGTGTTGGAACTTAGCATATGTACATATATATTGTAGGAATACACATTTGCCATAATAAATTTGTATAAAATGGTGAAAAGTGGACACAACTTGCGAATATTCAATCATTTTACTTGTGTTAACCGCTTTTTAATAAATTGAAGTTAAGTGTAGGTGAAAAAGTTTCTGGAATTTGAATTAGAAAAAAATTATTGGTTTACCCATTTTACATTTTAGGATCTAGAAACATAATTCAATGGGTAGCATAGTGAAAGATATTTATTGATATTTCTAATACATGAACAGGCAGTTTGTCACGAAGTTTATAAGACCCTTAAGCAAACGTCGAGGATCCCATAAAATGTATGTACATAAAATTATAAGCGTGACGAAATTAGTTGATTTAGTCATGTCTGTCTATAAGTTTGTCCGCCTGTCTGTTTATACGCGATGAAATGAGCAGCATCTTGAAGAGAAGAAGTCGTGTTCAGAGCGATATCACAAATACTGAGGACTGGAACCGCCTACATCGAACACTATAGCATATAGGGAACCAAACAGAACTACCCGAGGTTAGTTCTTTTGTGGAAATCTTTTTGTATGCGCCGTTTAAATATGCGCCGTTTCCATCTAGACGGCCACTTCATAATACCCTCCTCAGAGGAGCCCCCCTCCTTATTTGCGAAGAACTCGCAAAAACACCATAAATCTCACGGAACGCTTCTCTATCGGATTTGCCTTTAACGGTCGTCATTCACGGTTACGTTTTCATCGGCATAATTTTCGAAGAAATGTGGACCGATGATTCCACCGGCCCACAAATCAGTCCAAACAGTTGCATTTTTCTGAATGAAATTGCAGTTCTTGAACCTCTGCTAGTGACCCTTAGTCCCAATTGTGACAATTTTGCTTGTTTACATACCCATTGAGCCAGAAATGGGCCTCATCGCTTATAACTTTTCAATAGCTCAGCGATTGAAAATAAATACCTCTAATATAGTTTAGTTCCCCAGAGAAAGTGTAGTTTCCGAACGGTGAAAGAATTTTTCAAATCCATCAAGTAGTTTCGAAGCCTATTCAATTTAAAGAAACAAACAATCAAATCTTTCATATTTATAATATTAGTAAAGATAAATGTATATTGTGAATATAATCTAACTTCCGTAAGTTTTATTACCCACAAACTTCATCGCCACCATAATAAAAATCAAATTACCAAATAATATGAAAGCAATTTGTTAAAATTAACTTAATTAATGCACCACTTGATTATGTTTGGACTAAGCAAACACCAAAAGATTTACTTTTATCGCCGACTTGGGTCACATGTCAGCTGAACGAAGTCATAAAAGCAGTATTTATAGAAATATCAACGGCAACAATTTGTTTATCTCATCAATGCAACTGCGAAGCGTAGAGGCGCCTCTTCTATTCCGCGCTGATAACTAATCATAGGCGCAGAAAAAAGTAAATTAAGTAGTTGTAAGTGAATTATAACAGTTTATAGCTTCCTTCACTACATGTACAGCAATAAATTGCCCCGGCTCTTACATCGAACGGAAAGCCAATAAAACGTGCCACGGAATATGTGCACCAACAATTGCTAAGCGAACGCTATAAAAATGCGGTCCGTCATATCCGCCACTCTCTTCAATAATGACCACACAGTAGCCGAATTAGCTGTCGGTTCAATAGAATCAAGTCCAAGTCAAGAAAAGTCAAGCGAACGGCCATGAGTTCCGCCCTGGCCACGTTCGGGTCACACATCATTTGATGGACGCGTCGAGCAGTGCATTCTACGCGCTCTATATATACATACATATGGTACATAAGTGCACTTGAAACTTAATTAAATCCCAAAACAATTACCTCCGTAAATTTTCGCGGTTGCCGCAAGTTTAAAGCGCAGTTGCTACGCGTGTTTGCAAGTACTTGTCCTATGCACCATTAAGGAGGCTTTTTTGCACTATCAGTCTGGTAAATGTACTTACGTTCACATGTGAATCACTATCACTTATGCACGTACATACATATGTATACACCTTCGGTTCGTCCCTTTATTGTATGGCCACAAATTTGTTCCACTCATTCACTCGTCGCCATTATTGAGCTGAGCGTCCGCTGTAGATGACACATGTGACCATCAATTCCAGTCAACGCCAAATCGTTGCTATTCCAGCCACCAACACTCAGTCTCGGCTCCGTGTCTGTTCATATTCACTACATTGTCGCCTCTGCTACCGACTTGTAGATACATATCTACATATATTGTCGGTATTTAAATTTAATTCAAGTGGCTTTTGTTTGCAGCTACATTCTACACATACTCGCATGCTTATTTGCTTTGTGCCCCAATACGTTACAAGCGGCGTGTTCGAATTAAATTATGTCTGCTAGCGTTCTTTCCACCATCCCGCTGTTGTTTCGTGCATATAAAAATGCTCTGAATTTGCATTGTGTATCCCTTTAAAATGTTCAAACACAATGCGCCCTAAATTATAAAATTTATGCGAGTAGAGGAAGTCGAAATAAAGCAAATAAATTCACTACAAAGTGAAAATACGTTTTTGATTTTGATTAGCTTTTTGTTTTTGCCAGCCTGTGTTTTAAAAGTACTGGGTAATTTTCGCATAAACGACTCACTGGGTGTTTTTTTATTTATTTTAATTATGCCGTTATGTTTACAGATAGACATATAAAAAATATATACATATATAAAAAAATGCATTGAAACGCCTATATAGATCTGCAATTCTAAAGAAATAACACAAAATAAATTTAAACTTACCCGAGTTTTAGTTGGTTTATGGTTTTTATAATAAAATTTTTATGAGAAAATACACATCAAAGATTTATGAGTGCACCGACGGGAACAAGAATTCCTTTAATAATTTTGGTAAGCGGCAAACTCTTGTAGGACTCAGTGACCTAGTGGCTGATGTTCAGTACAATCATCGATGACGATGAAATAGATATTCCATAGCCCGACTATGATGAGGTTCGAATAGCAATAACCCGCCTTAAGAACAACAAAGCGGCAGGGGCCGATGGAAACTCGCCGAGCTATTCAAATACGGCGGCGAAGAAGGTGCATGCATCAGCGCCAATTAACTTGGGATAAGTCTTCTTAATATCGCATATAAGATCTTATCGAACGTAGATCGTGTGAAAGACCGTTAACAACTAGATCTTATCAGTGTGGCTTTAGACTTGGAGAATCTACTATATACCAGATTTTCACCATTCGCCATAAGATGGATGTTGTTAACTCGGCTATAACCATGTATGCAATGTTGACGCCAGTAAAGAAGAAGAAGAAGAGTCATCTTATATCCTGAGAGCGACAGCATTTAAATAAAACTACTCATTTAAACAAAGTTTATATATGTATACTGCTAATCAGTATTCTCCAAGCGAAATATATTTTATTTTCTCAAAATGACAACTGTCTCAAAATTGTAACCTCAAATTGTAGTTTGGGCTCTGATCGAATGTCAGCTTTCCAAAGTCAGAATTATAAATTCATAGAAACACAAAAACTTCTCAATTCAATCTCCCCTCTTTAAGAGGTAGAACTATTTCACTCTCGAGCTCTGCCTCGGGATTGACCTGAATAATGAACTAAGCTGGAGAGAACCCATTGAAAGTAGGGATTATAAAGCCCTTTGAATTTGGAATTGCTTAAGAAGAGCTATTGCCCTACTTAGTCGCCATATGTCCCATACTTACATATGATGCCTTGATGAGGTGGATGGTACTATAGAAAAAATGCCGCAATAAACCTCTGAAACAGGTGCCTACTTGCTTGCTGGGAATTATGGACGCAATGAAAACTACTCACCGAAGGCTTAGGAGGTGGAAATTTAATATCCGACCAATACATATTCAAGTTCAGGATGATGCAATGCTTACGGTCAAACGGCTCCTGATTTTAGGCCATTGGAACTTGGCGTCACTAAGGGGTGGTATTATACTCAACTTTGCTAATGAACTCAAACTCGATAAAGGAGGTCCATGAGAAATTAAACACAATTTTTTCATACCCCAGTAGAAAAGGATTGGCAATGGTTCTGTGGTCGACAGGATTATTGGAGAAGTCTATATTCAACTATTCATCGACGGATCAAATGTTAAGAAGGAGGAAGAGCAAGTTTCTTGTCCATACGCAGAAGGTAGCTTCAAATTCAGATGTGAGGCCTAAATTATTGATATAACAGAAGTTGTCAATCGGGCTTCTGCTTCAACCAGCAAGTTCATAAAACTTCTAGTGAACAGCCAAGCGGTAATGCTATCGGTAGCGCCTATACTAATTCTCACTCACCAATTCAGGTTATGAGAGGAGACAATAACTAGACTCTCTATGAAAAACTCTGTGAAAACCTGGGTAGCAAGTTATATAGGAATGGAAGAAAACGAAAAGGCAGACGAGTTGGCCCCCTCGGGGGCAGCAGGGAACACAACTCCACTTAACTTTCTAGACTACTCAGATCTTTCGAATAATGCTTGAAGTAATTGACCCTATAGGAATGCCTCAGGTCTTCAAATACTAGTACCTCAGGCCAGAAAGGTCACAAAGGTAGTGCTGAAGGAGGGCAAACCAAAAAGCTTAAAATTTTAGACAAGAGAAAGTTTTCATTTAGAAAAATCAACAGTTTGGTGTGGTTTTTGGGCCGGTGGGATCATCGGTCCATATTTCTTCAAAACTGTTGCCAGTGGGAACGTAACCGTCAATGGCAACCGTTATCGTAAAAAGAAATCGACATATTAACATACCCAAAGCGTAGAATTAAAAAAAAATATATTTTTTTATTATTTTCCGTTGTACATTTTTTAAAAAATACCAAAGCATAAAACTAGCAGGCAGATTAATTACTTAAAACTATTATACAAGTCATCAACAGATTTTATTTTTACCATTAATACCATATTTTTATCTCTCTTCACATTATTTTACAATTATCGTATAATTAATTTGATTATAATAATTTTGAAAACGCATCAGCCATAACCAGATATCGTTATCGATAAAACATATGTCGATGTTATGTTTTGTCCATACATTCAAATAAATACAGAAATGTAGACACAACTACAAAACTAACATTTGTTGTCATACATTTCAGTTTCCTTACGAATCACATACAAATACATATTTTCCCAGTTATTCCTAAAATAAATGAACTTCTTAATGATATTTTTTATTACTTCCACTCAAATTCATGAATATTTGTATGTGTCAGTTTTATAGTCACTAAAATCATACATTTTCAATTTGTAAAACTTTTATAGGTATATACAGAGTTCATCAACCATTTTTATACATATAGATATACATATACATATATATTCATCCAAAATTGTTTTCACATCATCTTTTCGTTGGCTTTTTGCCTCGCACTTCATGCAACAGGCAGACGGAGTATTTTGTCAATAAAATGTCACGCACAGTCAACCATCCAGCCAGCGTCACACTTCAATTTCAAAAACAACATTCCAATTCCACCATTTTTCCACACATTTTTGCTGGATGCGCCATCCGCACACCACCCACACTCATAAAACGCAACACACAATCGCGCGCACAGGCAGCAGCGGCGCATAAACGCTTGCCTGTGGCAACACTGATACGGAAGTCACGAAATATAACGCTTTGTCTGCATTGTTGCGTTGTTGTGTTCTTCTGTTTTGCTAGCGTCCATTACATCCGTTGCTTTTCATTTTCTATTAAGCATTAGCGACTGCTCGTCAATGTCGTTTGCGTATTTTCAATCGTATTGTTGTTGTAGTTGTTTTAATTATTCTTAGCGCTTTTGTTGTGCTTTCGGGGCATGACATATGAAGTGGCATTAAATGCCACTGGCTGTGCGCTCTTTACTTACTTACTCACTTACGTAAGTCTTGAGGCACAAGCCTCGACAACAATTGACGGGCCGCGCAGCAGTATTTCAGGAATTTCTTTCACAAATTTTTACGTAGTCTATTAATTGTTGTTGTGTGTTCTTTTCTTTTTTGTTTTCAGTATGTTTTATTAATATTCTTTTAATTCGCCGTGTACAGTGCGCTTTTGAGTGTCACTGCCCTGTGACCTTTTTCTAAATTTCTCTGTGCGCATATTCTTTTGACAGCTGGCTTAAAACCACTTACGTGCCGCTGTTGTTGCATTGTGAAGCACATTTCCGAAATATTTCCAATTTATATAAGCCCATATAAAGTTTTAATGCTTTCTACTAATCGAGAGTGGAGCAAAGTGTTTTCAGAGAACTTCCTTTGTTCTGTAAAATCATTGTGTCTATATGTATGTACTGTTATTTTGTTCCCTGCACGCATTTGGTTAAATTTATTCCCTTTGTTGTTAAATTAAATGACACGTGTCGGCTGTGTGCCTAGCCTAAGTCAATATAGCGGAAATTGTTATATAACGGATTAGTTTTATGAGTTATACAGTTAATGCCATTCAAAAGCTGTCACAAAAACCAGTTTTCAACCCCAACAGCAGCCTTGTATCGAATTGTAATATTAGAATAGGTCATTTGGAAATAGGATCGACTTATTCCCAGTTGAAAGCACACCCTTACGTACATTGTTAAGCGTCTAACGTTGATGAGCAGTTACTGACCATATGGCAGATTTGGTAAAAAAATATGACAACAAAAAAATATTTAAATTTAATTATTTTTATTAATTTAAAATGAAATACATACATATGTATTTCAAAATTAAATAAAATTATTTTTATAAAAATGTCAATAGACTTTAATAACAAATAATTCTAGTGAACACCGAATAGAAAAAAAATTCTTCTTCTTTTTGTCTCTCTTAAACGCTTTTATTTCAAACTTAAACAAATTGACCCGGCAATAATTTTAACGCTTTTAAAGCTTCTCCGTCTAGCTTTTCACAACCAAACTCCTCAACTAGTCAAGCGGAAATTGAAAGGATGTTTGAATTGGCGGTACTACTGGTCATATTACAGACCCTCCAACTTGGTGTGAAGAACAAGCATTCATTCAGCTACTTTTCTTACGCAAGAACCGTCGCATCCACCTTCGGCAGGCGTTGTTTGTAATTGTGTTGCGATTTTACGTTGAATGCGGAAATGACGTGAAGAGCAGCCAAGTATTGATTTTCTGTCGCCTTTGAATGAGCGAGCTGACAAGCAACATATTTGTACTTTGTACGCATTGAGCGCAATCAACATTCACTTGAATATTTCTTTCCGTCAAAAGACGCGGTGAAATGTCATAGCTTGAAGATTGTTGTAAGTTCTAAGACAGCTTAAGACCAGGTTGGTTCACATAAGCGTTTAAAGACTCTTACAGGCGGCATAATTAGGTCGACATCGTTGTGATATTTGTTTTTGAATCAAAAATAAGTATAAAGGGACACGATGGTGATTGTAAATTGTAATCCATTTCGGGGTTCCCTACTTTTTAAAAAAACACAGAAACTTCAAATTTAATGTGGAATGTTTATTATCATTCGAAGTGACATTCTTTGGCATTTATTTTTTGAAGATTGCCTCTTTCAAATGTTGGCCGCGGCTACGTCTCATATGGTCCATCCTTTGAGTCCTGCATTTCGACTCTTTATGTTGCTCTTCGTCCCAACTGCGGCTTGTTTTTGCTTGTTTACACACCCATTGAGCCAAAAATCGGCCTCATTGTTGAACAAAATTTGGCTCGGAAACGTCGGATCTTCTTGGAACTTTTCAAGAGCCCATAGAGCGAAGCAGTGTCGCGATGTCTTCGTGAACAGCTACGGCTACTATATTTTGTTTACAGCGTACTGGATGTGGTCTATTCGGTCGGTTTTGCGAAATATACGCTCAGTTAACCATAAGTTGAGCGAAGCCCGGGAAACACATTCTTTATAGAACGTGAATTTTCGTAATAAAATTGGTTGATTTGTAAACGTTGTTCAGGCGTCAGGTGTCTTTCGACAATGAAATAACAAACGATACTGAACAAAAATAACATGACAGCTTCCAGTACAAAAACAACAATGTGCAGCACAGAAAATGAAATTCTAATTATTACTTCTGATTTCACTGTTCTAATTTGAATAATACCTAAAGGTATGATAAGGTTTATACTTATCACCAAGAAGGCCAAAACAGTTTCAAATATTGATAATACTGAGGTATAAAATACAGAAATATCTATGATACTCAAAACCACTTTCTTAACAATATTTGTATTAATTTGCCGCCTTCCTTTCGTGTTCATTTCCTTTATAAGTATATTGAACATACACTTCTCTAAGTTTTCTCATTTTATCCGCACTTAGAACGACAATCAACCCTCTTCAACTAATTGCAATCGTTTAACGTCGCACCGAAAATGCATCGGTTCTAGAAACCATTGTTCAAAACATTCAAGAGACACTTGACAAAAGGTGGGAGTGTGCGTGCTCCAGAATTGAATTCACTAGTTGGAGGTGAAGTGACGCGCATGTACTAGATACGCCGTAATGGGGTTATTTGTGGTGTTTAATGACATTATTTCCAATTCATTAGCAAATGAGCGTCAGCTGGATGTGTTGTGGTGGTACGTGTGATGTGTATGTATGAATATGGAATGAAGGGAGCATGAACTTTGCGACTAAGAGAGATGACAATTGATGCACGTCAAATGAGTAACGGGTTTATGAGGGAATGTAAATAACTGTAAATTAATTAAACTGTTTACCAAATATTTTTACAAAAATAAATAAGTATTTAACATTTCAAATAAATGTCTAATAATCTTAACCACTCTTTTTCTTTACAGACACACAAAAATCGACAGAGCAGTTTTAGTCTTAAATAGTGAAAAGTGCAGTGATTTATAGTGAAATTTTAATGAAATAACAGTGTTTTCCACACGAAATATTTGTTTGAGCGAAAAGTGTTTGATGTTCCTAAAATTGCCGTGTAACCCAAATATTCCATTGTGCTCGTGCAATTTATCCACACATGTAATATTAATTTAAATTCTTCCCGCCTTGTCCAGCTATAAAAGCAACATAAATGTGCCAGTGTTGAAAATCGAAGAAAAAATACCGACAAACAAGTGTTAAATTAGTGTTCACACACTAAAGTCTGTGCGCAATATTGAAACATATTGTGGATTAACATTTGGATAAAAAATATTACAACAAAACAACAACAACAACAACTAAGCGTACAAACAACGACGCCAACGTACAGCTACAAAAGCATCAGCGAAAGCCGTAAAATGTTGCCGCCACCGCGTTTAAACGCCATGAAATGGTTAACCCTGCTCGCAGCCATCGCTGCCTTCTGTGAGTACATGTTTTGTTTGTATATAGAGAATATTGTATTTAAGCATGTGCTACTGATGTATCAGCCTATTTATGAGGCCCGCTTCCTGCCTGCAGATTGAAGAGAATATCGAAATTGTGCACAGTTCAAGTTTTCCGAATTCCTTCTGTATATTTCACCAATTTTCTACGAATTTCCAATATTTTTTCTTCGAAAATTTGCAGTAGCTGGCATCAAAAGCAAAATACGTCTATGCACTTCGTCATTCCTGCTTTTGCTAGTAATTTTGATTTTGCAGGCAAAATATACATGTGTTAAGTATTTAGGGAACGAAAGGTATTTTTGTTTCGAAAAGTTTTAGTGGTTCAAAATTTGTATGGCATTTCTCAACGCTTGTACATATATGTATGTATGTATATTTGTACGGATTCGGAAATCGAGAATACTTTGCTTTGTCAAAAAGTATAATTAGTACTATCATTTCGTTCTTTGTATTGGATTTTTTCGAAGAGGCGCGCACAGAATGGACGACCTAACCTGAAATTCAACGTTGCAACTTTTTGAAGGCGGGCTAATACCGATTTTGGCGTAGTAAATTGTAATAGTAATATTATTATTCTAAACAGAGTATGTAAGTTTGGCACGATGTTTGTAACATCAAGAAGGAAACATATATTATGACAAAAAAGTACCAGAAAATTGTAAATAAAACGCAAAGTATATAATTATCGAACAATATTTATTTTGTCGGCTTCAAAGTAATTCCCACCAGACGTAATAGACTTATGCTAACGATTGTTCCAATTCTCGAAACACTTTTTGGGATGCCCTTCAGCTCCTTCAGCGAATTTTGTTTTATCTCTTCCATCGACTGAAAACGGGTTCTATGGAGCTGCAATTTCAGCTTAGGGAACAAGAAAAAATCACATGGCGCCAAATCTGGTGAATACGGTGGTGGATCGAAGGTATTCATTGCGTTTTTGGCTTTAAATTCGGTCACAATCGCGGCTCGATGCGATGACGCATTATCATCGTGTGAATTCCATGAATTGTTCTTTCACAATTCCGGTCGTTTTCGACGGATTTTCACACGGAAACGGCTCAATATAACCAAATAGAACTCTTTATTGACTGTCTGTACCTTCGGAACAAATTCATGATGCACCAAACCACGGATATCGAAAAACACAATGGGCATCAACTTGATTTTTGGACGGCATTGACGTGGGTTTTTTGGTTTCGGCTCGTTTTTTCCTTATATTCCGATGATTGTCAAACTCTTAAGCCCATATCTCATCGGCAGTTATAATGCTCTCGAAGAATGTGGAATCGAATGTCGAAAGAGACTTACGGTACTCTTTTCTTAAAAAATTTCAGCTTTATCGCGACGAGTCGAGCAAGAACGCGTTTCTTACCAAAATATCAACCAAAAAACATTCTAGCGCACTCGCGAGAGATGTTGACCACTCTTGCCAGCTCTCTAACAACTGCCTGACGATTCTTAAGCACCATATCTTTCACTTTTTAATATTTTCATCAGTTGAAGAGGTCGCAGAGCGTTCAGAACGTGGCATGTTCGACATTGCTACAATTTCCTAACATATTTTTCAGATGTAATCACTATAACTCAGAGCTGTTTCTAAATTGGGTATTATAGTTCCTTTATTTAAAAATAAGAGATATCAAAAGATGTTTAATAACTAAAAAATTTCTTGCTGTTCTTATCCCATGCCGAAGTTCATTGAGAATTTGGAACAATTTCTCTGTATAAGCTGCTAAAATGCATTTGCACAATGTGCAACCGCGGTGCAAAATCACCGTAACCCATCTCTCTCAAAACCACAATCACCGGTTACGATGCCTTTCTCTCTAGTTATCGAAATAAGCCGGTCGCCTTATTTAAACACATGACAGATGCATTCACATACTTATGCACATATATCATTTTATACGAGCATGTTGCAACATCCGAAATGCAGATACCGTCAGCTACTCATAAAACCGTTTGAATGACGGATGAATTGGTGGATTTGTCGCTGTCGTTTTGTTTTACAAGCGATTATCTTGACAACCTCTGCTACACATTTTTGGGCTGCATGCTTGGTCTGCTCCCTAGCCACATGCCCCATCTGCCCTTTTGCATAACACCCCCTCGCACTGGTATTTTCGTTGCTTTGCTCTTTAGTGCGCTATTTGTTTGATAGCCTCAATTGTGTTAGAAATCTTTCATCGTGCACTCAGTAAATGCATGAGGGCTTTTCCTTTTTGCGCTCTGAACGCCATATAATTTGTAAGCCATACATATGTACATATCTAAGTTTAGGCACTAGTCTGCTGGGTGCACTCATGTGGCGTAGATAGTACGAAAGCATGTATGGTAAATATTTGAAAGTACATACATATGTAGGTGCATATGTAAATATGTACATATGTATAATATAAATACATATATGGTTAGTTCCACCAAATGTCGTTTTAATCTGTGGAAACTTGAGAAAATACTTGAAGTTGGCAAGTGTTGCACAGCTTTGCTTAATTCAAGAAAATATTTATCAAGAGCCAGCAAACGAGTGCATGGGCGAGACATTAATACGTACATATTATACTTACATACTTACGTACCTATGTATTCGTTTTATAAATAGAGCATGTGATATGGCGGGGGAAATAAATGATGCTGGAGTTTTTAAATATTTACAACAAATAAGACGGTCTATTTTCAACGATTTATATTTTTAGTTGCAAGGCGACGTTACAAATATTATTAAGTCGAATTTCACAAAGTTATGAGGGAGCAGCTGTTACTTGGAATACAGTTTTATTTTTATTTTAAAGGTTTTTCTAAATTTATAGTGAATGCGATAATTTTAGAATAGGTGAAATTGTATACTATTCTTACATACTTCTCTTTTGAAGAGATCCAGAATGCAAGAAAGTACGAAAATCATAAATATTCGATTTTGATGAGACCTGGAATATAAGAAAGTAGCAAGAATCATATACATACATACAAGTATGTTGGCTTCAATAAACGTCCAGACACAATTTTTTAACTATTAAGGGGCCAAGGTTACTAAAGTACCTAAAATACATGTAATATTTTATAACATTATACATGAGGTAAAATATCTTTGTAGAATATGGTCGGACAAAAGCACAACCGACGATTGGAATTTAAGTGCGCTTTGCCCAATCCCCAATAAGGAAGACCCCAGAATCTGCGCCAACTACCGTGGTATAAGCCTCCTCAACAATGCATATCAGATTCAATCGAGCATATTGTGTGATACATTGAAGCCACCGTCAACAAACTGACTGGACCTCATCAGTGTGGCTTAGGCCTGGAAAGTCAACAACAATCTAGGAAAAGACCAGTGAAAAGAGGATCGAGACACACCATCTCTTTTGTTTTTTTTGCTTTTGACAGCATGAAAATGAGCTGCCTTTATGCCGCTATGTCTGAATTTGGTATCCCCGCAAAACTAATACGGTTGTGTATATTGATGTTGAGCAATATCAAAAGTTCTGTCAGGATCGGGAAGGAAACCCTTGAGCCATTCGATACCGAAAGGGGTTTCAGACAAGGCTCTATCGTGCGATTTCTTTAATCTACTGCTGGAGATAATATCCGCGCCGTTATTCTGCTTTCTTCGGTTGGACAAAGAAGCGCAGCAAATTGGTCTGGTAGTGAACGAGGGCAAGACAAAATATCTCCTGCCATCAAACAAACAGTCATCACACTCGCGATTAGGCACGTCACTGTTGACAGTCGGCGTTACGAGTTTTCTAGATTTCTAGAAGGGCTCAGCTGCACTTAGTATCTCGAATTGGTGCGCTGTTGTTAACAGCTTAAGCTGTGTCTATGCCAATTAAGAAGAAGACATGGGGTAAAAACATGGTGCTAGTGGACTCTGTGATAATTTCCCCGTCTAGATGGTGAAATACTACATTTTTACTTAACATTTCGTTAATTGTCGGGCCAGAGTCATATTTTCATACCCGCACCTGATGAATTCCTTCATTTCCCCAGTCCATTTCATATCAGACTGTTTTTTTTTTGTTGTTTAAAACATGAAAAAGCTATGTGAATTTTTCTGGAAGCATAATGCTAAAAATTACAGCAAAAAGCAGGAAGAGTTCACCACCAGTTAGCTATGTACATAGTTCCTTATACATATATCAAAATGGTCTCAATCTGTCATATAGCGCCGTTGAAGGTATTTGGTGTCATATGAACGGCTTTGCATTTTTACCAGGAATTATCCACTGTCGATTATTTACTTAACTGTTACTAATTTTGTAAATATGTATTCGTTGATCAATGATCCAAATTTGTACTAAGAGTGATCCCTATCAAACAATAGTTTGTGACCTTCCGCGCACCGACTACACATTTTGAGTCAATTTTATGTAGAAGCTTTGGTAACAGATTACTTGAAATTACTCTAAAATTTTAATGACTCACAACTTCCTTAGGATTAATAAAGTTTGACGTATGCTTTAGATATTACTACATTATTACTTATTCCTAACATTATTTACATGAAATATGGTACTTCACAAATTGTTGAATGCGTGGGAAAATCACACTAAATGTACCGCATAAATTTTGTCATATTTGAACAGTGGTAAAAGAGCTGAGTGTTTTGAGTGTGTGCCTACCAATCCGTGAGCTGTGGGTTCAAATCTGGACTGTAGCGAAGGCAGAAATGATAATGGTCGCTTAGCAGATATATTGATAAATGCCAAAAGCTACTTCGGATACGAAAATTTTACGTAAAATTAGTCACTAGTCTTTCCATATAACCCATCAAGAATATTTCGAGTAGCTCGGCCAAACAACTAGCAGAATATTATATGTATGTTTTATTTACATAGCCAGATGTAAATATGTATATATGCATTTAAGTAGAAAAAGTACAACAATGAAATTTATTGTTCTGCCAAAGTTAACCAAACTAAAGTAGGGACGAAGAATCAAGGAGATAAGCAAAGCATAGTTTATGCTCAAATCATAAAAAAACATTTTAGAGCTGTGCACCTAAAGCTTTTCTACCGTTCCCACGGTTGTATTTGAGCAGCGCTCGTTTTAAGTATTTCAACATAAAAGAGGGTTTTAAAGTGACTTGTTTGGCAAAGAACGGCCGGTAAGTCATAAAGTAGCGAAAGTGCGCGTATATAACTACTTGTACTTTGGTGATAATGACATTCTTGAGTTATTACTCAACTATGCCTACACACATGACAAGCCAAAACACGTCAAAGAAGCGAATGTCTTACATTGAAACAAAAAACTCGGAAATAATAAATGGCAGGAGTTCATTTAGCACCCTTCTTGGCTTTTAATGCGAAATTCTGCGAAATCTTGGCTACATTTTTAGCTTCCTTTTATTTGACGATTTATGTTGATAATTAACAATTTCTATTAAAGCTTATAAGAAACATTATTCATTTGCAATAGTTGTTGCTAAAATATGTTAATGTTTTATAAGACTGATGAAATATTATATATTATTATAAAACTGAGTAAAAACATTCGAAATATATGTGAATAAAATAAAAAAAGAAATACTTAGTTTATTAAATTTAACTTAGTAAAGCTACCAGAAAGCTAGCAACACATCCATATATTATAGTTAAATCATAATGACGCGAAAATATAGTAGTATATGTATACTTAGACCTTGCGTAGTTCGAATGCAGCCATAAAAAGTGTTCTCAAGCGCATACACAAAAATCTCCTTAGAAAACAGAAAATTTTGTCGAGATAAATGGATATATCGACCAGATGTGGAATGTCAAGACTTATTCGAGGTGATCCCCTCATAAAAGCCTACCGTGGCTCAAATTGTCATCTTCTGAAAATGTCCTTGCAGCAAATTAGGCTCAACAGATGCCAGCGGATATTAGCAAAGTCCTCGGAAAAACTTCCGCAGACAAGAGAATGCTACTCTAAGTGTTCAGTGTGAAATTTTTTGGTGAAGAGTCTTTTGTAAAGGCGTTACAGCTCTTCACTCCTGTGAAAAGGGATTAAAACCGAAGCAAAAATCTAACAGCAGGATGTACATTTAGTTCATTAGTACTCCCTTCGATTAAGAGCATTGGATCTACTAGCAAGTTTCTGGTTTAGCAAAAATCATCCAGCAATGGTTCAAGTATTACTATTTTAGTAACGGATTTTCCGTCTGGAAGTCCAGTTTAGAGCCCATTATACTTTTTCTTCATTGGCGTAGATACCGCTTACCTTATAGTCGAGTTTTCGACACGCGCCGATCGTTCTTCCTCTAATGTTGTCATCGTCCATGCCTCTGCTCCATATAGCAAAACGGCAATAATAAGGGACTTATGGAGTTTGGTCTTTGTTTGTCGAGACAGGGCTTTACTTTTCAATTGCCCACTCAGTTCGAAATAACACATGTTGGAAAGAGTTATTCTGTGTTGGATTTTCAGGCTGACATTGTTGTTGGTGTTAATACTGGTTCCAAGATAGACGAAATTATCTATAACTTCGACGTGGGAGCCAAGTCACGAGTTCGATGACTGTTTGTTTGATGACATGAGATATTTCGTCTTGCCCTCATTCACTGCCAGACCCATTTGCTTCGCTTTCTTATCCAGTCTGGAGGAAGTAGAACTAACGGCGCGTGTGTTAAGGCCAATGACATCAACACCATCGGCGTACGCCAGCAGCTGTACACTCTTATAGAAGATTGTACCTGCTCGATACAGCTCTGCAACTCGAATTATTTTCTTCAACAGCAGATTGAAGAAGTCGCACGACAGGGAAGACGACTCCCTGAACTCTTTTAGTATCGAACGACTCGGAAAAATTAGCTGATAAGCAATTAGCTATTACTGACGTTAAAATAGTAAAGTATTTTTTGATATTTATTATAATGTCATTGTCAACATAAGATATAGCATTAAGAATAATGTGTTTAGATATTTCGTGATTGGTGAAAAAAGGTCTCGAATATTTTATAAATGAATTATTATGTGACTATTGAAGACAATCTGAAAAAAGTCACGGCCGTTAGAACATACGCTTCAATAAAAATAAAGTTTTCATAATGCTCTCATAGTTTCTGATCACAATATTCAAGTGTTTGTTATTAATATAGCAGGTGCTCATTCCTCAATGAGTTTTGCATACAAATTATGCTGACAAGTTATGTCCAAATAAAGACGAACCATAGTCTATTATTTTAGTCAAACCTTTTAACATTTTGGCTAGAGATATGAATCTTGCTTACAAAGCCACAGACTTCCGCTGTTAAAAGGTTTTTGGGACTTGTTTGAATTTGACAACCATTTAAGCGTTTTTAAATGTAATTGAGTGACCTTGCACGAATACAAGAGTTCGATAACCAAACAAAAGTAGTTTGCAACTGGGTGGTAACACTAACTCTACTTAAATATTTGTTTTTGCTATAACATAATTTTATTAAAATGCATAAAATACGAAAGTATATTATGTTATGTTTTAATTTACGCTTTTCAGAATTAGCATATTTCAAATGTAACCTAGCCTGTAATAAACTTTTGTGCGTGGTGTGGGTTGCATTACGTGGTCGTAGGTAGATTTTTAGTACTGTGTATGTCGCGGCTAAATAGCCTACATTCAACTGTTAAAAGTTATGTAAAGCTGTAAACCGTTAAAATTTATTAAAACTTTATTATTTTCTTTCAGTTATATCTTGTCCACGAATTCTTAATTTTTCCACGCTTATTTTCCAACTCATGCTTGGAATTTTAATTTATGTTTTACTCTTTTCATATGGACAGCTGCACGCCTAAAGTGACTAGCTGTAACTTCAGAATTATTTATTTTTAATTGGCTGACAGTTAAAAAATGTTTGAAAGCTTGTTGCTAGCCACGCGCACGATGGGAAAACGATACGATAAAAAGTAAACGAATAAAAAATCTTTCAATAACTTTTATAATTCAATCAATTTTAATTGAATTTGTTAAATACGCGCCAACTTTTCAAACATTAGGGTGGACTTTTCTGTGTTGCTTTTCCTCTACTCCGAGTGTCCTAGTAACTAATTTTTGCTTGTAGAGCTAGTAAGGCGTAAGATTATACAATTTTTATGCTCTAAAACAGCATGTAAAATGTTTGTTTTTAACAAAATCACAATAAAAAAATTTATAAATGAAAGCATGGTTTTATAAATAAATAATTTGAGCAAAACACAATGCTGAAGTTAAGGTAGCGCTAAAATAAACAATTGAAAGGCACTATTTGCTATTACAAAAAAATCGCATACAAGAAAACTGTACACGCTAATGCACATTTAATATTTGAAAGCAAAAATGAATAACACAAAGCTCAAAATTCTGTAAACGACTCTGTTACCGATACCGTTGGGCCGCTATTAATAGTCACAGTACCATCGCTAACACTCGGAGAACAATATCGCATACAAACATATTTTGGTTTGCACTCGGCAGCGCTCGTATCAAGTTGTTTTGTACTGGGTCATCATTCAATTGAGATTGATTAAAAGCGCTTTTTCGCGGCAATTTGTTGTAGTATATACTACATATAAATGCGCTCTATAACATTTTTCTTTTTATTACTTCATCTTTATTTGATGTATGCGAGTTTTTATTTTCGTTCATTTATATTTATGCTAGCATTTTATTCTTGGTATCCAGTTGATTTATGTATCCAGGCTATTTATTTTTCGCTACTGTTTGCGCACTTGTCATTTCTGTTATTCAGCTCAACATTGTTGGTGGCTGCTATGATAGTTCAAGAGGATGATGATCTTTTGTGCGATCATTGCCAATTAGAATGAGTTCTCTACTCTTTTTTCTTAAATTAAGATATATTTTCTAGTGTGGTTCACACTTATTAGCTGGTTATGCTTCGTGCATGATATGTATTTCATTTTGCTTAATTTTGTTTTGCTGAAAACACCGTTATGTTGAATTCAGAGTTTTGTTTAGCAGTTATCGACTTTTGGCTATCGATAAAATCGTTGTTTATGTATTACACGAACAATTTTCTGACCGAAAACCGATTATTCTTACTTGATTTTGAGGTTGTAATGTTGATGATTAAGCGGCCTTAGATTATGATAAAAAAGTTTGCTTTGTCAGCTTTACAGCTGTTTGTATACCAACCTAAAAAAATATTTCGACGAATGGGTTTTCGCGCGAAATTTAAGTTAAAAAGTCTTACTATTTTTTTCCTCACAGTATTAGTATATTTTATTTCTATTATTGTCTATTATAAACACTTCATTAACATATAATTTGCGCTCTATGGAATTTGGATGCACGCACAACTTTTCTTCAACCGAGTAAGTTTTCAAGTGACAATTACATGCACTCCTAAACATATTATTTGCATTAACGGGTACAAAATGTACATTTCAACATATGTTTTAGGAGCGCATAGTGAATTTCCACCAAGAGCGTGTGAAAACGAACAAAGTTCATTCAACAGCAGACAAATTAACTGCTTGCTGCGACTACAAGTACCAAGAAAAGCGGATGTGTTCCTTTCATAACAAAGCAAAATGCGCTGCAGGCGTGTTGGAGCCACGAAATAATGAATTTCAATGTCAGTGCAAAAACTTAACAGACACTCTTAGTTGCAACAGTTCGGGAGTGTGCAAAACAATTTTTGAAGATTGTTGCCAAAAAAAATTACTCAATGGGGAGGGCAATATATTTGAGTAATCGATAAATGCACTAAACGATTGTTTCCAAAAAAAAACATAGTCGAATCAAAATCGATTAAAAATTTTGTAACGGTTTCTAATATTTTTAGTAGTTTAGCTTTCAAACTGCTTCGCCTGAAGTTAGTGTTGATTTTATTTTAATTGTGAATACGTTTGATTTAATAAAATTATTTGCTAAATTAATCGATATTTTCGATTTTTTAATGTTGAAATTAGAGATTTATAAGAAAGTAAGCTCCTAGACTTAAAATAGACAAAGTATGGATTAACAAATATTTTAATAATGTTGACTTTTTTAAGTGATTAATAAATTCATATTTTTGATTTTCGTTTTGGTGTTAAAAAACATTCGATTTTTTATTTGCTTTCGAGTTATGATATGATACAATGCAAGAGCAGAAGATTCCCCTAAAATTTTGCAATTAAAATTGTTACATAATTTTGTTTATTAGTGAGCTCCTCCTCGACTTAAATGACAAAGTATAGATTAATAATATATGTACAAAAAAATAATCGATTAATCGATATTTTTCGAGATTAGTTTTTGGAGTTGAAATAAATAAGGAATCGATTTATTTTGTTTTTGGGTAAAAAAATTGTATGTATATAAATAAAGTGTTCCTTAAATAAAAGGTTGGTAAATGTTGTAAGAATTTCCTTAAACTTGCTAAGCATTTTGAGTAATTATGTTTATAATAATGGGTTGTCAAAAAAGTCTTGCGGTATTTTTATTGAATTTTTTGTTTTAATTGAAATTGAAATGAATTTTTGATGACTCATGCCCAGCTCTTGACCGATGCTACGGCTGCTACTATGCCGGTCTCTTTCGACCAATTCAGCGATTTTATCGCAATTTTCGACGACAGGCCTTCCGGAGCGTGGCGCATCTTCGACCACCTCTACACCAGAACGAAAACGTTGAAACCATCGTTGTGCGGTGGAAATGGAAACTGTATCGGGTCCATAAACTGCACAAATTTTATTGGCGGCTTGAGATGCATTTTTGCCTTTATTGTAGTAGTACTGTAAAATATGCCGTATTTTCTCTTTATTTTGCTCCATGTTTGCGACGCTATAACTCACGAACTACTTAAAAGAAACAACAATCAATCAAACACGTGTTAGCGCGTGAAATGAGCTTTCCAAAAATCTATAGCATGACCCGATGCGACGAATAAAACTAGAACTACGCGCTTTCAGCGCCAACTAGCGAAAATACCGCAAGACTTTTTTGACAACCTAATATAATGAACTCTAATATTTTTTAATTCGAATATTATTTACTCTTTCATACATATGTATGTGTATGTTTTTAATATTTTTTTAGGTATTTATGCACATAATGTAACATCAGCACAACCGTCTCACATTTGCTCAGGAGACTTGTTTCGCCAAGATGCTCACTGCACCGCTATCGCTTTGCATTTTATTCTTATTGTTGTTATTGTTTTTGCTTGTATTATTTTTATTAAATCGCATTTAACACAAATCCCCGACACCAAAAGCATGATCTGGCTTTTGTGCGCAACAACAGCTGTTGCATGAATTCGTCATCAATTCATGTCTGCCTCCGCTCTTGACGCTGAAACTTTCAACTCAGCCAGCTGTATGTCATCGCATCCGTTTCGAGTAGACGCCATTCAAGCATGCTGCATATTTCTTCGTAGTCAGCAACGAAAAACTATTAATAAATTATATTGATATACACACATATTACAAACACTAATAGAGCGTCGATGCAGTTCTAGCCGAACGCTATACTTTTTTCCACTCGATTCTTTTTTTTTTTTTTTTGAGCTCTACTAATATCCTCTCTACAGCAGGAGTTTATATTGCTAAAGTTGATTTTCCTTTGCGATATACATATGTGTGTGTATGTGGGAGCCCTGCGTGATTTTTGCTGACACTCTCAACTTTTCACACCCAATCTTTGAACCGTGACGTCTCCGATTTTTTTTTTTTTTATCTTCCGTACGCTTTTTTTCCTTCTACTCTATTTAAATGCAAACCGTTGTTTTTGATAAAGCTGCCAGCATACTTTATAGTTTCAACAAACATTTAGGGTTGTGTGGTTTTCGTTTTAAACACTTTGGTTAGCCGCACTACGCCACCAAAAATACACAAACCTTCGATAAATTGAGGTCTGACGTGTGTACATACATACATATGCATGTATACATGGCGTACCTTAGTTATCTCCTCCAATTTGGTAATTTTCTGCTGTTACTTGGTTTCCTCACTCACTATTGGAACACATCAATCACTTAAATTTGTTGCTACAGACCAAGTTGCCGCCGCCGTCGGGTGAAAATGCATCGAAACGGAAATTATATTTGATCGCTAGCCATGGGAGGGATAAGTGCTCTCAATCGCCACAAAAATGCTGTACTAACTTATAAACATTGAAATTTACAGAAAATTGTGTGAGGTTAGTTACCTTTGCGTAATCATTTTCTCGGTGTAACAGATAGCTTTAATATGTTATTTAGAATCTTCGTAATTAACGCTACACGCAATCGAAATTGTATTGTTAGTTTCTACTCCATAAAAATTATGTTCTTCCGCTTTATATATTTATTATTCTATTTTGTGTGTGTTCAAATACATATGTGCAGCGTCTGATAAATTTAAAAAATACCAACACTGACTTCCACTTCTCAATGTTACGTTCCTCATTTCGGTTCTCAAAATGTGTTGAAAAAGCATTTTTTCCAATTTTCATTCTTATTATACGTTTGTAAGCGCATTCTTGTGGTTTTCTGGCTCTTATGCGTTTTCTTCCACAAAGAGTTTTCTTTATTTACTTATGATCGCACTACAATGTTAGACTAAATAGAAGAAAATCATTTAGAAGCGTAGTTATGATTTGTGTATAGTGTTTTAACTTACAATATTTGTGCTTTGCCCAAATAAGGCATGTCCTTATTCAATTGTCGTGTGAACAACTATTATCAGGAATAATGGGATGCCCAACTCTCCTGTCACTGGAAATGTGAGAGCCGCTCACCTACCGAACTTTGACAGTTGACTGGATTGGGTAGGTTTTGACGTTTTGCAATTGGAATGACTGGAACGGCGAAATTATACCAAAAATATATGTGAACGGAGAAATTTGTTGCCGCCGTTCAAGATCGTTAATAAAAATTTAAAACAATAAAAATCAAAGAAAATGCGAAATTTAAACATATTTCATGAAACGTTTTGTAATTTGATGCATAATAGAAATCATTTTCTATTACAAATGATTAAAAACATTCATTAATTGACAACTAACAGGCTTTATTCACCTTATTAAGTATTGAAAGATCGAAAATCAGTTGTTTTAATAAAATCATAAAAAAAGATTTAAGTGGTTTCGCCATATATTAAAAGTCCAATATATAATAGGGGTATTCTCTTGCTCTTGCAAACCCCGGTGCACGGTGCAAGAATTGCAGATTTACAACGGCACAACAACAAACACACGCAGAAAAATATTTGCAAGGGCTGTAAAATATGTCAGACCAAAACCTATGTATATTTGCGTGCAATGTCACGCAAAAATATAATTGCAACCCTGTTGTAGTTGCCATTTTACATAAAGACATATTACGTCGTTAAATTGTTGAGGAAGATAAGTTTTAAATGGATTTTATTATTTCTATTTAAATTTTAAAGATTTGTTACAGTTTTTTTTCTTAAAAATGTATGCAGAAGTTGCGCCAATTCACAATAGCCATGCTTAACCGAATTAGCCATTCATATATGTATCACTAGATTCTGCAATGGGTGCTCTCGTGCTCTTGTATATTTCGGTATAGTATTTTTGCAATCTGCAATCTTGCAAGAGCAAGAGAATACCCCTAATAATTTGCAATCGTAATAAACGTTTGGCGTTTTAATTTAAATGCCCAAAAATTCTTATTTTGTTCGATGTGGCCACAATGGAAAATGTTATAAAAAACGCTTATTTTGAGGCGATCTCACACTGGAATAAGTTGGGCATCCCATTATTCCCGCTATTATTATTGGCTTTTCTTAGCCTAGTAATCGACAATCGATGCAATTGGCTCGCTTCAACTGTCAATTGGTTTTACGTTTTAAATAATTTACTTAATCCCAGTGTATATTTTTTATGACATATCTTATACCATGTTCAGACCGAAAATTTAAAAGATTAGATTATATTTAAGCATTTCATAACCCAACAGTGTTCTCACTGCCGTTAGAAAGATCAAAAAACAGCTGTTATTGTCATTCAAGAATTCACATCGCTTAATATTTATCAAAAGAAAAGATTGTCATATAGTATTTTGAAATAAAAAGACGGCTTTTTTTAATATTTTGCATATAATAGAAATAATGGATGCATTTTTTCATTTGTTAAGTCGATTTTCAGATGAAATTAGATTCATTGCTTTAAAAAAAAAATGTTTGTTTACATTTTTTTCCCTTTGTAGTGTCTAAATCAGCTGTGATAATGTAACAGACTGCCAGTGCTGACAAGTAGATTGCGCAAAATCAGACTCGCACAGAGAGATTTAGCGTGGATCAGTTTCAAATCATTTCAATGAAGTGATTTGGAACTGTCATTTTTGTATGGCGAAATCTTGATAAATTTTTAAGATTAGTGGGATAATCCATTCAACAGCCGAAATCGTGTGATTAAGTGTCGGTCTGAACATGGTATTTCTAAGTACTTTAGATTATAAGCATTGTATAATTATTTGTTATAAACGACTTTATATCAAAGTTGCTGTGGTCAACTAGAAAAAAGAACTTAATTGATGACTTATTAATAAACTGGAAGTCTATTTTTATCTCACCGATTGCACAATACTAATTAAAGAAAACAAGAAAAAAGCTGATTTGATAAAGAAGTTTTCCATACAAGAATTTCATTTTGATCGCTCAGTTTGTATGGCAGCTATGTATGTAAGTATATGATTTCGCTGTCCGATATCGGCGGTTTCAACAAATTGTCAGCATCTTGTGGAGAAAAATGAGTTTGCAAAATTAAAAGAAATAGAAGAATTTCCTAAAAAGTGAGGAACTAGTTCGCTTATATACACAGAGTCGTAATGTACACCTATTCAAAGTAGAATAACTATTTCAAAAAACATGAAATCATAAAATACATATTTTACTAAGGGATCCGGTCACGCGTTGCTGTGGTATACATTATATACTATATTTCATATAATAAACTATTCAATACAGTGAAAATTTTATTTACGAATAATGGCGAACACGATTTTGTCGGTATAAGAGTCCAAGGGATTATACTTGAGGTTTAATTTTAAATATGTTCATACAAATAAATTTCATTGGAAAAATTAACGAATTTAAGGCTGCTTTCTCAAAGTTTGGTTACCAGCCTTAATACTTAACAAACATTAACAATGTGCCTAGGTAATGGAGACGTCCGCTTAATAGAGCGTCCTTTTAATATAGCTTTCACTGTATTATTTATTTATGAATTGTTTTTACTACCCTATCTTCAAATATCCTGGTTCAAACTGGACAGGGTCTGTTAAATTTTACTAAAATCGGTTCAGTAGTTTAGGAGTCCATTGCGGACAAACAACGTGACACGTACCTTTTATATATGTATAAAGATTATAGAAATTGAATGTAATATTAGCTAATACAGTGAATGTTTATGTTCGACAGTTTCAGAATGCCGAAGAAAGTTTAAAATTTCCATACAAAAAATTATTGAAATTGATCTAGTCCGCAATAATATTTTTTGATGGGTAAAAACAATATTCAGGGATGTGCAACTAACCACCAATGTATTTTCAGTGTAACCCCATCAATTTCCAGAATCAACCTGTCAACTTTACACAATTAACAATTTTTAATTTTGAATATTTTTAACCTCTATTTACATATTCTAGTCACATGCATACAAAACGCCTATCAAATTTAAAAAATCTCAAAATTTTTGTTAATTTAAATTTACGCGTCTTGCAGTTGTAGGCGCCCCAGTATGCATGACATAATTAAAAAAAAATTTATTTACATGCCACATATGGTTATCGCAATTACAACAAATTTTGATCTTAATTTGTACGTAGAAAACGCGAGAAGGAAATGCGGCAAAAACATAATTTTTCTCTGTTCAGACATTTGCTTGTCAGCGCAACATTTACTGCGCATGTGTACACCTTCTGCGGCATAAAAATCTTCCGCGTGGCCAAGCATGAGTCACGTTTACAATAAATTAAAATTCCTGCAAGTACCTGCCGGTAAACAAACATTTAATGAACACAAGCAAGTCATCGGCTTCAAAGCAACAACAACAAAATTAGAAGGCGCGACATAAACTTGTCACCGGCAACTTTTGTTTATGCCCGTACTTTGGGGTTTCTTAAACGCTTTCGCCATTACTTAGAATAAAAGAGAAAAATGTAAAGAAAAATCATATCTGCACGTCATAATCTATGCCGTGGCTTCCATGTGATACATATTAAGTCTCTGAAGTGATAACAATAACAACCTACAAAGCATTAGCACTTTGATCGTACACAAATGACATTAGCATGCCTTGCGCCGTTCATCGTTCATGCGATATTACGAGCGTAAGTGCTGAACTGAAAACGAAAACAATCGCGTTCACACGCAGAAATGTTATAATTGAATTTTCAAAATATGTAAAACAGCTGTCAGCGCGTTAATTAAAAATGCCAAGCGTGCGGTACGCTCTTTATAGTAATAAACGTCTTTAATTTTATTTTCTAGTTAGCTGTTTTCCGAGATCAGCCCACAACTGTCACTACACCTATCTACGCTAATTGTTTGACAATATATTGTATATGCTGACACCCAAAAGAGTGTCTCCCAGCCAGTGATGACATTGCTTGAAATGTCTCTCTCTCACAGCTTCACCTACTTTCAGCGCTTGACATCTTGTTTGGCCATCAGCGGAAAAAGTGTGCACAGCCCGTTCAGATACAGATACACATGTAAATACTATACATGTACTTGCACGTGCTGTCATTGTCAGCAGCGATGAGATTGAGGGTGGGTTCATACTCGCTCTTGCCTTTTTTTCGTTTATCCGAAGTATTGCAAGCTTTGTACACGATTTTGTATGTTACTGACACTTTGTAAAACAAAGCAATGAAATTAATTTTTTGTACACCTAAAGGTGAGGTGTGTATGAAATGTCATAGTTTTTACCACGAAATGTGGCTTTCTTTAATATTTTGAGTACACATTTTATTCATGTTCGTTTTTTTTACGAAATGCAGAGCTGTTCCTGTCAACGGTGTGGGTGTCATGTTGACATGTGTGCATGTTTATGTACTCTAATTGTCAGGTGTAGTACGTTGAGTCGTTATGATTTGACATTGTGTTTTGTCTGTTTTAGTTTGACATGTAACGGTGTTATTTGTCATAGTTGTATGGAAGTATATTTAAATTGCTTTAAATTTTTTTGTGGTTCGTATTTCACACTGAAAAATAAAGAAAGGCAGAAAGAAGCATTAACTTCCGCTGCACTGAAGCTATAATACCCTTCACAGACATAAAATAGTATAAAAATATCTTTATATGGATTTTGATCGTCAGTTTTAATGGGGGCGTTATGCTATAGTGATATAGCTATGGATATTGTATTGTTACTTTGGACAATAATCTGTGTAAATTTTTTGAAATCTCTTTACAAATGAAAAAGATTTCCATACAAGGACTTGAGTTTGATCGGTCGGTTTGTATGACAGCTATTTGCTGATATCGGCTATTCCGAAAAAATAGCAGCTTCTTGCTAAGAGAAGGATGTGTGGAAAGTTTCGGATCAATATCTCAAATACTGAGGGACTATATGGCGTATATACAAGCGGACGAACAGACATGCGTTACAAATATTGTGGAAAACCTAATATGTTAAAGGCTGTTTATAACTAATTTTGGGTTGCTAAAACCGAAACTGATAGGAAATGACAAATATATCTGTACGCGATGGAAAATGTGTGAACTCAAATTCGTAGCATTTTCCACAGATCTCTTAGCAAAACAGTCGCAAATTTTTATTCAGATTTGTTGAGTAGTGTTATGTATTATTTTGAGTAAAAAACTATCAACCGAATTGTAAATTATTTTAATATGATATTTAAACTCTTTTTTCTATAAAGCACACAGTTCGCATCTTCTCAAATGCATAAATTATTTCATCGCTCTTAATATACATACATACAATTTACTGGAATGAAGTCGCTTTACTTTTAAATATTCTTAATCAAACACAAATTTCTAGGCGGTAACAATTAGCAAATATTTCTGAGTAAAGACCACTATAACATTTACTGCTTCAAAATCCAACACAGTGGTACATTATAACACAGGTCAAATGCTTGTTCAAATTCATACGTATGTTTACATATATGTACATACGTACATATGTATTTGTATGTGTTTACTGCTTCGTATACTGAAATGTGGCAACAGCGCACAATTTTTCCCGCACAAATTCATTCAATCGCTTTACACACGCCACCCTCACACATTTTCCATCATTTTCCACTTACATAAATACACGAGTGTACTCACATAAACTGCCAACCCTGTGGGTGGCCATATCCATTACACAAAGTTTTGTACGCGTCTCTTATATAGTTCCTTCTCTCGGCTTCGAATCTTTTGCCACGCTTGCTGCCACTAGAGGCACGCTCACTGTTGTTGTTATTATTATATATTTTTTCTTTTTAATTTTTCTTGCTTGCTTTATTCTAGTTACACTTTTCACCCTATATAAATCCACAATACTCCGTGTTCATCAGCAAACAAGTCGAGTTGTGTGTATGTATGTATGTAGGTATGTGGTGGTATCTACTACTACATTGCGCTCTTGTTTTGCTTACTCCATGCGCCACGGCTTGTAGTAGGTGTTATCTTTGCCGGCGAAAATGTATTTGTACAACAGCTCCAACACAGACACAGTTGCTGATGGGCAGCTTCTCTCACATCTCTCATACGGCATGCCTGTCCGCAGTTCTGGCTCGTTGCCGTTGCTACGGAAAATACGCATTTGGGGTGGCAAAATGGTGAGGGAAGTTGGAAAAATTGTTGGTGTTTAACAAGCAGTGTGAAATGGACATAAGTGGTGCTTTTAAAAATTTAGTTGGCTGCGCTTAATTCATAAGATGTTATCAAAGTCAGTAGTCATGTCCAGAGTATACATACATATGCTCTCGTATTTATACATGTATGTATGTACTTATATTTATGTATGATTCAAGTTTTCAATGCGCTTCCGGCAGTTGTAAAAGAGTAGCGCTTTTCCAACACGGAAATTTGCACCTTTTCACTGTGCAACCCTGCACAATCAAGTGGTTTTACCAACACACATGTAAACATCATATAATAAGGAGTATGTGTATAATAAATGTTTGATCACTTTAAACTTTAACTGATTTAGTAAAGTTTTTATGAAGTTTGTTGAGAATTTGAACCAAAATTTCACTTGCTTATAAACTTGGCTCTAGCTACTGAAAATTACAATTTAATAAAATATTTAATTTAACCTAATATTTCAGCATATTCCATAGACATATTATGAGTTGTATTAAATTAAATTATGTATGCAAATATATTATACTTTTATAGGTTGAGTAAGATTGAATTTTTTACTTTCAAATTAAACCTATATACATATATACTTACATATGTACATAAAAACTTTCTTGCACTGGCACACATTTCATATTGTTTGCTAAAATACTTTTCTGAACCTGCTATGCCACGTTGCCACATTTCGCTTTTGGTTTGTTTTGCGGCCGCTCTTCCCTTTTATGACCAACGTTGTCCCAATTATTCGTTGAATTGCATCCATTAAGCATTTGCTTTGTTGTGGTTTATTCAGTTGTAGTAAGTAAATTTTGTGTTTTGTTTTTCGTTCGGAAAAAAATCGAATGTCGTTGTCAAAATAACAACAGTACAAACAAAAATACATACCATTAGTCAGCTAATTTTAAAGTACGTTAAAAAGTAGCTGTTTATGTGTGCCAAAGTGAGTGCGAATTAAACTCCTGGTGACCATAGGCGGGTGATTTATGCTGGCGATTCCACAATTTGTCTCTTAAAATTAAAAATTTGCAGCTGTCATCATTACAGTACGCAAATACATATATGTATACGAGTACATACATGTGTTTGATGTTGATGAAATATTTTCACATTTTAGTAGTAAATCATTCTTTAAATAAAGCTACGTTTACATTTTAGAAATAAATAATTTTTTAAATACATATACTACATATATATATAGGGTAGTCCAAAAAGTCTTTTCATATTTCCTTAAACTTATTTTTTTATACTAACAGCATCGTCTCAGTAAACTTCACAAATTTCATTGGTGGCTTGCATGGCATTCTTACCCTTTTTCAAAATATAACGAATTTCTTCATTTTTTCACTCATTTTTGAACAGCTGTAACTTTTTTTCAACTTCCCCGAATTTAATTTTTTGTTTAAAATCTTAAATGAAGCTTATACCATGTTCAGACCGACACTTAATCACACGATTTCGGCTGTTGAATGGATTATCCCACTAATCTTAAAAATTTATCAAGATTTCGCCATACAAAAATGACAGTTCCAAATCACTTCATTGAAATGATTTGAAACTGATCCACGCTAAATCTCTCTGTGCGACTCTGATTTTGCGCAGTCTACTTGTCAGCATTGGCAGTCTGTTACATTATCACAGCTGATTTAGACACTACAAAGGGAAAAAAATGTAAACAAACAATTTTTTTTAAAGCAATGAATCTAATTTCATCTGAAAATCGACTTAACAAATGAAAAAAATGCATCCATTATTTCTATTATATGGAAAATATTAAAAAAAAAAACCGTCTTTTTATTTCAAAATACTATATGACAATCTTTTCTTTTGATAAATATTAAGCGATGTGAATTCTTGAATGACAATAACAGCTGTTTTTTGATCTTTCTAACGGCAGTGAGAACACTGTTGCGTTATGAAGTGCTTAAATATAATCTAATCTTTTAAATTTTCGGTCTGAACATGGTATTAAAATCTCGCCTTTCCAGCACTATATGGTATGACACAATGTGATTGGTAGCACTGGAGATATACGAATGCAACGACATCTATTGACAAAATGCGGAACGACTTTTTCGACTACCCAATATATAAGTACATATTGTATAAACTCAGCTGATGATTAATTTTTCACACATTATTTTTTTGTGACTAATCTTTCATCTCCCGAAATTGGGGTGTGTTCATATATTGCTTTAAACTTTCGTGCGTGAGTCAGAAAATGTTTGAAGTAAATTTGGATAGAAAGTTAAGTTACAAAGCATGTTATATATAACTTCAAAATTTTTGAAAGACTATTGTTTTTTTTACATGATAAAACGTAATATAATATTAAAAAAAAAAACAATATGAAAATATTAAAATAGAATAAATATTTATCGTGGTTTTTATAAAATTTTTGGTTTTATAAAAAATATAAAAATTTAAAATAAAAATTGAATAACAAAATATTATAACAAAAAAACATACCTTAGAATAAAACCATTTATTTTTACTAGTTTTCAATAATACACCTTAATAACATGATTTCTCCCTTGTGCTCGGGTTAGTTACGTATAGTTCTGTCGAGGTGAAAATCGATTTTTTCAGAGAACATATTTAGGGTTGTTTATTACATGCTTATGATTTCGTAGGCTTTAACAGTAAATTTATATGCTTACCTTTCTAAATGAGCACGCATTTACTCATGTGTTGGATTATACACCCTTGCGTGTCATTATAGTGACAGGTATCAATTTGCTTTATAAGGAAAATATACCAACATTTCCCTTCCATTTCAATTGACCACAAACAACATATGTATATATGTTCATATATATATACGTAAGTATATATTATACACTGAAAGAATTTCGTTTATGGTTTTGCTAATTATTTTGTATAATAAACATACCGATGGCTTTACATGCGAAAAAAACTCTGGCATTAAAATTTACTATTTTCTGCCATGATGGAGCTCGCCATAATCTCATACGTTTTTAAGTGTAAACTTTCGATACTAACTTTTTGAGTACTGCTAAAAAACACGCCTTATGAATATGCCATCGTCTTATCATGATTACAATAGGTCTAGCGATGGGCGACTTCTAAAACTCGTCTTTCGGTAAGAGAGTAGTACAAAAATCAGCAAGAAGTGCTTTAAGCAATTGAAACGAAATTAATTTTACTATATCGTATTAATCATGACGAATGTAACGCAACATTTTCAACATGTTTTCTCACTATGCACTGCGTGTTAAGCTAATTGGATATTAAGTATCACAAAAACTATAATTAAGCAGATTTGATGACTAATAATATAGGCTGTCCTGTTTATTGCTGCTTCTAAGTATGTTAACAGAAACAACTTACTTTTTCCAACAACCTCTCACCTCTCGACCGCATTGGCGTTCTTACTCGGATGCGTGACTAATAAAAGCTACCACACATATCGACTTATAAAGTTATGAAACACACCTCTTTGCATGCCAACAAACAATGCACAGAAATAAACACAATTATTAAACAAGAACAAGACAATGTGCGAGTGCTTCATAGACACCGGAAATAATCATTGCTTTGGCACTTCAAAAAAAAGTAGAAAACAAATAAAAGGAACAACTATTTTCGGCGCGTTATCGACGGAAGGAAATGGCGGCAGCACAAAAGCTGGCTAGTTTGGCTTGCGGCTAATAAAATAACGAGTAGAAGGTGAATAATATGAAAATTTGTTAGTTTTTGGTAGCATTTGTCCCGAAAAGTCAATGCAATGCCAATTAGGGCTAGCCAATAAGGTTAAGAAAATAGAAAAATGAAAGGGCGTTATTGATGGACAAGGCAATTATTTATCGCAGTGGTTACATATTTGCGGAAGTATTATGGTGTGTGCACACTTCGCAACTAGTTAATACTTTTATGATTTGACTACTAATTATGACTGCTTTTATCTATCATTTAGCGCTGCTGCTTTTTCGCTTGTTTGCCTAGCTATTTTTTGCCAAGTTCATGCTAATCGCTTTTGGCACATAAAATTTAAATTTGTGTATTTGCGTTAAATGATTCGCCGGTAAGCTTAAATGTATTTCTTTTTTTTAATTTTTATTGATGACAACAACTTCGTTAACTATTTATTTGCACAGCAATAGCAGCTCTCGCAGTTTTATGTCTAATTAATAGCGTAAATTTGCCTTTAGCAATTGCTAAGTTAAATTTTATGTCACATTGGTTTGTTTTTCTTTATTTTATGTTTGACTTAACAACGACTCGTCGAAAACCAGTCCTGATAGTTAAAAAAAATTATTAAATCATGTAAGAAAAATTCTCCTAACTTTGACAATTTCAGTTTCGTTCAAAAATTGTTCTTGTTACAAATAGAAATATTGAATTTTACTTAGATATCGTGCCACTGAAATCAACGGAAATCCATCAAATAGTGTCAGTCACCGATCCACTTGTTTTCGGCGCGCATTACTAGTGATCGTTTCGGTCCGTACTGCTGCACGGTTAGTTGTTGTGATGACGTTTAACTTTACTACACCGGTTTTCAACTTGATTGCAATTAAATGGATGACTTCATGGCATTTTTTACAATTCCATCATTTTTAATTTCTTGCTTTGTTTTGCATTTTTTATTGCCAATTCTCTGGTGATATTGTGTCTATTTTCGCTTGCTTATGGCTCATTTTGTATTAAAAAACACACGCTGAGCTAAGAGTTATAATTTATTTGTGAAAAGTTGCTATAACAACAATTTGTTGGAAAGCATTTTGGAGGAATTTTATGGTAATGATATCTAACTAGTATATAATGAAAGTCGCCTCAATTTAGATGCATTGAAGCCGCAAGAAATATGTATATTTGTAGTAATAATACCTCTACCTATGAAGTTTAAAACTAAACTAATTGTTGAGGGTATCTTCATAGCTAAGTCTAATTATGATCCAATTTTGCGGATTCTTCAAGAAAGGTGTTGAATAATGCATGATAGTAGACTGTTTAAGTACCAACATCCGAATGGGTATGAATTGTTGCATATTGTCGGGTTCCTGGTGACCCTAGGCGCGTGCTTAATGCTGATAATGGGAGCACACAGCATTATAGTGCGCGTATCACGTTTAGCCGACTAGCAAATTCTTGCTATTGCTCAAGTCAGTCAATGCTTCAATGATAATTTCAATGCGTTCTTCGCTTAGCCGAAAAGTTTTAGAAATATTTAAAACACACACAATAAGGTAACTTAATTTTTTTTCCAGACAAGTATTAAAACTGAAATTTTATGAAATCATTGCCACCAACCCAGTTATCTTAAATTGTAACAATTGTAATTTAATTTTCCCATTTAAAAGTGTCATGTTCAAAAAACTTTAGTCCATTACTAAGAATTGTTTAAAAAAATAAGCGAAAGCATCACCGTTATTTGACAAAATATCATAAGGATGCAAAGTAATACTGTTCGAAAAAAAGTTTATGAAGGGAACATTAGAAAAGAGAAATGTAATTTTTTCCCTCGAGAAAAAATTTAATATCGACCATCCAGACAGTTATGATTTGAAGGCAAAAGAGGAACAAAGGCAATACAGAAACTTTGGCTTTGGAAGTTTCATGATTTAGTCAACGATCGTCAAGATAACTTGGAATCTGAATTAATTTCATTTCTCGAGAACTGCCATCAAATATAACCTATTTTCTAACAGGATAACACCATTATCTTCGTTGTTGTAGGTCCAATGAAGCGTCACATCTTTCGTATAGCAGGAAAATATGGTATTCTCCTCAAACTCTGGGTACTTATTTTGTTGAGACTAGACAAAAGAAGTTTACGAAAAAATTTCAGCGAAAATGTTTACTTAAATTATGAATACCAACTGAATCACTAGTATTCAGAGATAACCAATGAGAGCCACTGAGAACCAGGAAATGTCGGTGACAACCAGAGGGTACTACTTAGAACCAGTAAGGGAACCAGAGAGCACTACAGAGCACCGGGCAGAGACAATGGGAACTAGGGAGAGTCACTGAGAACCAGGGTGAAACATTGAAAACCAATAAGAATGAGGGAAAACCACAGAGAACCACTGAGAATCAGGCAGAGCCAGTGAGAACCAAGGAGTTCCACTGAGAAATAGGGGAAACCAAAGGAACCAGAGATAGAAATTGAACAGCAGGGAAAATCAGTGAGAACTAGGCAGAGCCACGGATAACCCTGAGAAATAGAGAAAACCAACCAGAGAGAGTCCCTAAGAAGCAAGGAGATCCAGGTAGAATCAACGAGAACCAGGGAGAGTCACTAAGAAGGAGGGAGAGCCACTGAAAACCAGAGGGAATCACTGAGAACCACGGAGAGCCAAAGTAACTATCACCCAGTTTGTGAGAGCAATAATAATGAGATTATTTGAGCATTGAGAAACATAATAAGGCTTCAGATCGCAAGAAGAAAAATTGAACTAAAATAAAATAGAAATATTGAAATCAATTTCGAAGCTGAGGCATTTTTACTGTTAAAAAAGTCTCGAATCGTTTTCGTTCTGTCGGAATTTTCTGTGACACTACGGAGCCATGGGTTCTGGTACACATATGTATGTATATTGAAAACTCTAATTACCTCAGATACTATTTGCAGTACAACTACAACTACAAGTAGTGGGCTTAAGTCCCGGATAAGCCTAAATGAACTATTTTCTGACAAAATTTTGTTTTTCTGAAAGCACCTATCGCCTAGATAGTAATGCCCAAATTCTATATATATTTAGACCCTTAACACCGTAAACGCCATGATGTTTATAGAAGAAAACGTCAAAGACTCTATAAAATAAATTTATAAATGATCAGTGTGACGAGCTGAATCAATATAGCCACGTCCGTCTACCTGCATATATGCGAAGAAATCTCTCAGTTTTTGAGATATCAATCTGAAATTTTCAATAGTCCCGTTCTATGGTTTTAATTAAGATTTCAGTTTTTTTTTTTAGTGAAATACATATAAGAAAAGCTAAACCTTCACAATTTGAAGATAATTATTCGAACTTGACTCATAAATTCTAATTGAGACATTTTTAAGAAATTGCGAATACAATGTCTTAACTGCAAAGATTGTATAACAAATAAAACCAAAAAACGACAACAACAAATTGTAAACATAAAATCAAATCTATAAAAAGCCGGCTTTTTGCTAAAAGCGTGTTGTTCGTTCATAGACAAATAAAAAACGGCTACAACAAAAACAAAAAAACAAAGCAAACGTGCTAAACCGGTTCAAAGCAAACAACAACATTCACTCGTTGTTTGCTATAACATTGAACATGGAACGCTCCAGCAAAGGTACGAGCAAATGACAAAGATGTGCCGATGACGAGCAATACGACTAAACAAAACATAACGTACTGACAGCCAGCTATTGAAGCGTGACACTGCGCAAGCGTAACAAACCGCAGTCATAATAGTTGCATACATGTGAACAAACAAACATCTTCATACTCGTAGGTGACAAGGCAAACGCACCGAAGAAAAGGCCAAGTGCGTCCACAAGTCGAAGTGTCAGAAATGACAATGTGGTCGCTACCGCACTGAGCGCTCAGCGCTACATTTACACCACGCCTCCAGACGACGCTAAATCAATGTGACAGCGCTGCTAAACGGATGTGATTATTTTCAGATTTCATGCGCTTGTAAGCAAGGCATAAGCCGACGCCAAAGCGCATAAGTCGACTTTATAAATAAGTAATTTGCTTTTATTTATTTATTTTTCTATGTAGCAGTAATTGAAGCAGCGCGTCACGTTGCAAGCGTACAAGCAACCCGCGCATTTGCAACATTAGCATGAAATGCATCTTCCTAAAGCCAGCGAATGGCAAGCAGTAGCAACAACTTAACGAAATCAAGCAACATTAAAATGATATAAATGAAATGAACGTCGGGCTACTGCACGCGGGCGTCAGATAAGGTCACATACACTCATATGTACTCCCACGTTGGTTGCATGCGAGCGGCGTTGATGTTGTGCCGACAGTGTTGTCGTGCGCTACTCAGCCAGCATGCATATTTAATTCGTACAACACCGAGTATGCATGTGTTGCTATCAATGCAAATATTGCCGACCGCATGCGTCTTTCGTTGCCGACTGCTGATAGCGCTACCCGCCTGTTGGGCTATTGTGCATTTTTTATGTCAACGTCGTCGACGCTGTATTTGTGGCAATTTAATAGCATGCAAATCTCTACGTTTTGCCTCTCCGTTCAGCACTCTTCAGCTCTTACGCCGTGGCACAGCTTTTAACCACACGTTTATCGTCGTGGGATTCATCCGTCGGAACATGCAAGTGTGCGGTTTTATTGCTTTTCGTTGTACAGCGTATGGCATGTTGTGGCAAATGTGGTGCGAATTTCATTTTTATTAAAATATTTATGATCACAAATTCGTTGGAGATTATCCATTTATCAAATGTGTTTGTGAAAAGCTCCAATTACTATGCAAATATCGTGTGGAATATTTGAAAATTATTTAATAATTTCAAAAGAGTGTCATTTGCCTAAATTATTTCATTTATATTTTGTTGCCAATTTTCTCTTTTCTTGTTTTCTCTGAAGATGCTTGTATATTTTCAGTATTCAGAAAGAACACCTAACCATACCTAAATTAAAATCTCAACAATAATTGATTTATAAATCATGGAAAGTGATGATAATATAATTTGATACCGATATTTTGTTGAACGTCATATATCGATAATTATGTTATAACCAATGAGTTTTTATAAGTAAGATCGCAATAATTCCAATATAAGCTTAAAAAAAATAAATTTAGCGTTTATTCGGCTGTTGTTTCCTCAGTGTGCCTTAATATCCAAAATAATCCAACGTAGATCATATATCTGCAATTATGACCGAAAAAACAAGAAAAAACGTTAACTTCGGTTGCACCGAAGCTAAATACCCTTCAAAGTTGCATTTCTGTTAGTAAGTATGTGTTCAGTTTGTATGGAAGCTATATGCTATAGTCAACCGATCTGAAAAATTTTTTCGGAGATTATATTGTTGCCTTAGAAAATAATATATACCAAATTTCGTGAATATATCTTGTCAAATGTGAAAGTTTTCCATACAAGCATTTGATTCCGATCGTTCAGTTTGTATGGCAGCTATCTAGTTGTTAAAGTCAATTTCCGGAATAGCCTTCAATGCTCTAAATCGACTCAAAACGGATACACCGGATTGAACGTTTGGTTTTGCTTAATAGCCAAAGTCACACGAAGGAAAATCAGGCAAATATGGTAGGGGCGGCACGTAATTGGTTGAAAACTTGGCGAAAAGCTCACGTTGAATCAATACAGTATACGACGATGAGTTATCGTGGTGCAAAAACCAAGAGTTGTTGGCCATAATTCCGGTATTTTTTACGAATAGCTATTCGCACACGACGAAAAACACCCAAACCATATTCCTTGACGGAAGAAAATTGGAGTGAACCACACCTAGATAATCAAAGAAAACTGTCAACATACAATAACCTTGATTTTTAACCTACTTTGACGTGGTTTTTTCGATTTAGGCTCAACTTTGCCACGATATTTGGCCGATTGATCGTCTGTTTCCGGGTCGTAAGCATCGATCCAAGACTAATCTCAAGTAATAAGATGCCTCATGACATCCTGGTAGTCGGAAAGCATTATGTCACAAGCGGAACTTCTTTGTTAAATAATTTGACTCATCGTAAAAATCGCCGAATGCACTTTATATACTTCAGAAAGACAAGCGTATACTAACCATTAATAATGGTGTCACTGACAGTCCAGAAAATTGCTGTAAACTCTCAATATCCTAATGATATAAGTAAAACAATTAAATTAAAGAGAAAGCTACGACGCAAGTGGCATCAAACTCGTTGTCCAGCTGATAAATCTATTTTAAATAAAGTCTCTAAAGATCTTAATCGGAAAATTAAGAGGTTTAAAAATGAAAGTTTCACAAAATATCTTCGTTCCCTAAGCAATGGAAAAAATTCCGACTACTCTCTTTGGAAAAGCTGTAAAAGACTACAAAAACCAGAAACTCAAGTATGTCCCATTAAAATTAGTGCTGATAGCTGGGCCAGAGACGATTCAAAAAAAGCAGAAGTATTTTCGGATTATTTAGCCAAAATATTCTCCCCATATGAAACACACGTAGATTATCCTACTGCTTCCAGTCAAGAAAACGAAAAAATCTCATGTTGCACAAGTAGTGAGCTAAGTGAGGAAATCAAAAATCTGAAAAACAAAAAATCCCCCGGTTACGACCTGATTACTGCCGAGGTCCTAAAACAGCTTCCTCTAATAAGTATAGTAAAAATTACCAACATTATTAACGCGGCTTTTCATCTTAAATACGTGCCAACTTATTGGAAAATTGCTGAAATTATCATGATTCCAAAGCCAGGAAAACCAGGATATGATGTATCTTCTTACAGGCCCATATCACTTCTACCGATAATATCGAAGCTATTTGAGAAAATTCTCTTAAAACGTATGAATAAAATCATTGAACGAAAAACCATAATTCCAGCGCATCAATTTGGGTTTCGAGCCAACCATTCTACGATTGATCAAATCCACAGGATAACACACATTATTGAAAAAACCTTTGAGGAAAAAAATTCTGTTCTGCCGTGTTTTTGGATGTTGCAAAAGCGTTCGATAAAGTTTGTCACAAAGGACTGCTTTCGAAACTGAAACTAATTTTACCGAAACAGCATTATGACATCATAAAATCATATTTATCTTTTTTTTTTTTTAATTATTTTATTTATTGAATCTGCTTTTTCTTAAAGCCTAACAGGCAAGTGATTGAGCTGTTTTGGTGATACGTCGCTCTTTAATACGCAGGCATTTATCTTCTTTTAAGTCGTGTTTGATCGCAGGAATGTACCAGAGCATTAGCCAAAGGGTTTAGGTGATCTCGGAGTTTAGATATATATTTAATTTTGCTGTCTTCTACTTCTTTATTTACTATAGGAATACCAAGGTCTTTATGGATATTTTCGTTACGCATGTACCATGGTGAACACGTGATTGTTCTAAGCATTTTTGATTGGAACCTTTGTATTAGATCAATATTAGTTGCACAGGTCGTACCCCACAGTTGAATGCCATACATCCAAATCGGCTTTATGGCCGCATTATATAAAAGCACTTTGTTGTCTAGGCTAAGTTTGGAGTTTTTATTTAAAAGCCAATTTAAATTTGCAGCTCTAATCTTCATACATGTTATTTTACTAGAGATGTGTTTTCTCCACGTAAGTCTTCTATCTAGGTGAATAACAAGATATGTTACTTCGTTCGCTTGGTACTAAAATATTGTTTATTTTTACTCCCGGGCACATCTTTGGTCTTAGAAAATGTAATATGCTTACACTTCTGTTCATTAAACTTAATGAACTTAAATGCTTCGCTAATATTCGTGATGCTAAAATGTGGCATTTGTTACGGCTCACTATAGCTGTGTCATCCGCAAGAGTTGAAGTTAATACATTATTAGCTGTTGGAAGATCTGCTGTATATATGATGTATAGTGTTGGGCCTAAAACACTGCCTTGGGGTACACCAGCCCTTATCTGTCGTTCATCAGATATGAAATCTCCCACTCTTACCATAAATTGTCTATGTTTTAAATAAGACTCCAATGTTTTTTACTAATTTTCATTGGTAGAATTTTTTTATGTGGCGGGTCCCAAACCCAGCGCAAAACCCTGCGGAGGGGATGTTTGCCTTCTCACTTTAGCTCGCCTTCAAACGGATGTTCTTAGGCTACCCAGAGGATACTTGGTCAAAGACCGGAAGTAGTGAGCTGCTTGAGCCATGTGTAAAAGAATCATTTCTGGCCACTCCCAAGTGAATGGCGATCAGAGAACTTACCTCACTTGCGTGAACTTCTACATATGACTCCATCCAGCGGAATATCCAATTGGCGCCACGTAGCGAAAGAAAAACGACTGGCGCGCTGTTGTTAACTCGGCTATAATCGCGTAAGCGGTGTCTACGCCAATTAAAAAGAAGAATGTTTTATACAATTCTAAAGGTAGAATTTTTTTAATCTTGTATAAAAGACCTTCGTGCCACACCTTATCAAACGCCTGAGCTACATCTAGAAATATTGCTGAACAGTACTCCCTGTGCTCAAATGCTTTCCTTATCTCGTTAGTAATTCTATTTACTTGCTCTATTGTGCCATGTTTCGCACGAAAACCGAATTGATGCATTGGTATTGTATTATTTTCATGGAGGAAAGGAGACATCTTTGATAGTAATACTTTTTCAAATACTTTTGAAAGTCTTTCCCTGGTTTAAGATAATCTGCGACTTTTTCCATGAAATTGGATAGTATCCGAAACTAAGAATTGCATTGAAGAGCAAAGAGAGCACCTCTACAGCAATAATTGTTAACTCAATTAGCATTTTTGGGGAAATATTATCATGTATTTATCTGATCGCTACTTTCGCGTTAAACAAGGAGACAAATATTCTGTTCTTAGGGAAATAAAAGCAGGAGTTCCACAAGGTAGTGTGTTGGGCCCTCTTCTTTATATTCTATTCACACACGACCTGCCAATAGACTGCAATTATACAACAGCCACATTTGCAGATGATACCGCGTTGCTTGCTGTTGGTAGTAGTGAACACGAGTCCAATACTAATCTCCAAAAAGCTGTAAATAAAGTCGTACAATGGGCAAAGAAATGGCAGATAAAGCTGAATGAAGCTAAGTCTGTACACATTGTTTTCACATACAACAAGATACAGTACTTACCAATTTTCATAGACGGTGCACGAATACCGTACTTTAATTCCGCTAAATACTTACGAATGACGCTTGACACTAAGCTACGGTGGAAAGTTCACGTAAAAAACAAACGTAAGGAGCTGGACATGCGACTCAAAATTTACAATTGGTTAATCGGTAACAAATCAGTGTTATCCATCGAAAATATGTTACTTATCTATAAACAAATACTCCGACCGATATGGAGCTATGGTGCACAACTCTGGGGATGTACTAACGCAAACAATAAAAAAGTCATCGAACAATTCCAAAACAAAGTACTAAGACCAATTGTCAAAGCGCCTTGGTACTGTAGATGTGCTGATATAGAGCGTGATCTAGGCGTAAACTCGGTTAACGCAGAAATATTAAAAATTGCAACAGCACATAGTGCAAGATTGCTACAGCATTGTAATGAAGAAGTAGCTATGTTAACTTCTAGAGATGGTCCACCAAGACGACTCAAACGCCTCAAACCCAGCGATCTTTTAAATTAGCCAATACTCTCATAGTAGTTTTGTGATTTTGTAATTATATGTTTAAGTCATATTCAAGTTGCTTGTTAGTCCTTTCTTTTATTTGAACTAGTTGCAATGTATAAACAAAATAAAAAAAAAACTGACAGTCATACCAAGATTGAAATGAAATATTTCAACAAATGGGTTTTCATGCGAAATGTGAATTAAAAAGTCTTACTATTTTTTGCCCATAGTAGTATATATGTATGTATGTCTATTGAGTAATAAGCAAGCTAATCTCAATTTAAATCATACATACAATTTAGCTGCGTTGAAAGCTAAACAAAAAGTATAATATACCATACTAGCTGACCCTGCAGCCGTTGTCCTGCGCTAAATTATGTCTTTTGAATTGAAAAGACAAAAATTCATATTGTATTGATTGTCATTTATTTGAGATTTTTCTACATTTTTTTTCATACGCAGCTTGATAAACAACAATTTTTGGTTATTCTGGAAACGGAATACGCTTGAACTGAAATGGCAAATCGTTAGAACTCAAAAGAAATACGTAGAATCAAGCATTCTGCCCCATGTATTTGATAGGTGCGTCACAATCATATTGCGAAACATAATAACGACAGTTCCAACTTTGAGACGCAAATGATGCAGTGACATACCAAGCCTCTCCAAAGAATTTATTTAGAAATTCCACTGGATAATTCACGGTGTTGTCTTCATTGTCAAGAGGATCGATCGATTTGTATGACCGCAAGTCTCCCGGAATTTAACTTTGAATCTTCCAGTTTAAGTCAACAACATCGGTATTTTTGCCAGCTAACATTGCGCATGCATTTAAGGAATCTTACTAACGATAATTTGTCCAATGTTCGTAGAAACATTCCTGATGAGTCCATTTTTCGTGAATTGATAAACGGCATATGGAATTGATATCAAACCACCGGAAGTATCAACCGGTATTGACCCATTTCCAATTCTTAGCGTATACGATGTAAAATGTCTTCGGCAATGTAATTTTTGGTCGTATCCCATAACTGACGCGAATTTGAAGGCTGTTCATCGCGAAAAGTGTGCGAACTTCATTCCAGGGATTATCATGTTCCAGCAATTGTAATTGTAATTGTATGTATAATATCAAGGTATTTCCGAATAGAGCAAGTTCTCGCAATCGGTTCACTGACGAAAGTTGAGAAAAAACTCGTAAATGTTAATTGTGTTGTTGGGGGTGTTTCCCCTGTCTGTACTGTATTCTCTGTGTTGAAATAGACTATTTGGTCATTCTCCAAATTAACTGCGAGACGCACAACAGTCGGAAAACGTTCATGAATCGCAAAAGTAAATATCATACAAAGCGCTTTATTGCAGTTCACGTATCGACCGTATCGTTCAAGACCAGTAACCGCCATGTTGCTTCCTTTGGTGACGTATTTACAAACGTATTTTATCGATTATTGACATGACTTTTGAATGTGAATTAGGCAACAGTGGCGAATATGGTACGATCCATATGTTGTCGACTTCGATGTGTTGTTAACTTCGATATTCACGCCTCTAAATTGAATGCTAAATGTTCTGCCATTGTCATCTGGTGAGCGACGCTGATACATTGGATATCCATCATTTCTAGTTTGTGTTTCCGAAAGAAAAGCACGTGGATATTGTTTCGTGCATTTATTGTCAGACATACAAACCGAAGTGGGATTGTGGTGTCCGCAAGGTCCATGTACCATATTGGTTTTCATCACTTCTTATAATACTGAATCTTTCTCTGCGTCAGGAATTTCCGCAGAAATGATTTCTTCAATTTGATCTGGAGTACCCACCATCCACCATCCAAAGAAGAATGTGTGCGTTATGTCAAATTGGAAGAATGTAGCATTCTATCGGTGAAAGAATTTTTTGAATCGGCCCAGTACTTTTTGAGCCTATTCATTACAAACATACAAAAATAGGTACAAATCTTTCCTCTTAATAATATTAGTATAGATTTAGCAAATTATTTACCTTTATTAACAAAAACCACAATAATTATAAATAAGAACCACAAAGTGCAAAAGCAGAGCGCAGGCAAAAGTTCAAGCGTGAAATAAGTTGTAGAAAAAAAAACAATTTTATACAAAAATATTTGTATTAAGTGTGAAATTTGATATGCAGCCGGTTTGTTATCGATAACTGAGTTTGATAATGTACGTCGGATTACGAAGTTGGCGATGGGTTTCGCTCAAACAAATAAATAAATAAATAAATGTATGCCAAAACAGTGGCGGTTACGCGGGGGATTTCGGGTTTGAAACCGTTAAAATCGCGTTAAGGGCATTTTGTATGTTTTAACCCAAGATATCGAATATTCTACCTACGATTTTGGAAGATTTGTTTAAAAAATTTGTAGAGTCTCGGGCATTTTTCATCACCGCTATCATGCTCCAAAAATATTTATCTAAAACATTGAATTTCTTTAGTGTTCTTCAAATCGGCTTTGTAAACGACAAATATACATAAGTGTCAAGAAGTTATAGATTAAATGAGGTTCTATAGTGATATTCAATGACTTGAGTAGCATCTGACGACTACATCGACGAGGCATTTTCATTTCGATGTCGTAATTTGAAACGATTTTTTCATAAATTATACGAAAACATGAATCCGCATACTTCCGCATCTCCTCTAACAATTTTATTACTTCACATAGGTCTTGATTTTTTGTCTGCAATACTCGACTCAGAGATAAAACGTTAGAACTGGCAGATTCCATTACGTGGCAAGCAATTTGAATTTCGATACTCAATATTGCTGTAAAAAGTTGTGAAGCCTTATGACATAAAGTTTTGTGTAGTGTCATGCTCTTTCTACGTTTTTATTATCTCTAAAGCTTCAATGAAAACTGATTGTCGTTTTAGTTGCCAATACTGCTTCGTGTGTAGGATATACATATGTATGTATTTTTAATTCCTCCGCCTTTACTTTTTTTTGTAATATTCGAAATTTCATCTATCGGAACATATTGAATCGGTGAAAAAAGGCTTAATCGCCTCTATAGTTCCTAACGTTTTTCCTCCAATATCGTAAGCTGAATAGCCAAACTAAATTATTGGAACCGCAATAAAGTAAGTTTTTAAAAGAAATTACGCGTTGAAATTTCTTCAAGTTTTGAGATGTGTTATTTTGAGTCTCATTAAATCCAATCTTTAATCACAGACACACATTGGTTGTACTAAATGTATTAAATCCCATTTTTGATACATTCATCACATATATATTTCTGAGATTTTGATACTAATAAAAACTTGTGTTTCGATTTTTGACCTACTTTGAAATTTATGATGGAAGGGGAGTGTTTAGTGGCTGTTCCATCCACGTAGGATGACGATAGATACATGGCGGAGGAATTTTAAACGTCCCTTACGGTCGTAGTAGTTAAAATATGCAAAACAAAACTTAGCTTTGAAAAAAGCATTTGTTCCTTATTCCGCATTTGGCCTTCATCGAATTCAACTCAGAAACTTTGTTTTTGCTTTTACATGTAAAATTTTTGATAAGCAAGCAGCGCTCAAAGTTAGCGAGCAGAGAAATGGCGAAACGAAGACAGCTACTTTTAGCTAGTTTCAGATTCTCAATGCTATACAATTTCTATGGTTTGACATTTACATTTGACAACTGTCAGATTACGACTCTGTGCTTTTCATATAATACGGTTCATTTAAATATAAAAGCTCTTCAACTTTTTATGAGTTTATATAGCACAAACACACAAATAGTTATATTCCAAATAACGGCCCATATGCTCGTCTTCGAACGTTGTTTATTATTGTTGCTCGCGTCAGAAGTGTGGGCTCAGCGATTGCAAATATTGTATATATACATACATACATATGTACATATGTAAATAGAGTACGTGTTGAACTGTAAATTTGTAAAGGCATGAATACACTAATATAATAATGCAAAAAATATAAAACTATTTGCATACTGATATTAGCGCTGATGACGACGCCCGCTGTGCAGCTCAAGTGGCGCGAAATTGGAGCAAATTCATTAATTTTAAGAGGGGAAAACAACATAAGCACATATAAAATTTTATTTACGTTACATACTTACGTAAAAATGTATGTGCATATATGAATTTGGATAAATAACGTGGGAGGGTACCAGAAAAAACCCACATTTGCGATTAACATTAGTTTTTTGCACTTTTTATGGAATAAAAAAATTAAAATTTTTTTGTTAAAATCAAGCAAAGTATTTCAACAGCTCATCAAGTAGACGAGACACTGTTTGTAAACGTTTTTCACTTGGCGCCGCCGCGGCTTTTTCATTACACTTGATCAATAACGAATGCCTTAGCTCAGGCTCATTACTGATAGCTGTCAAAATCGATCGCTCATAAATATACATATGTATAGGTAGATATGTATGTTTGTTGTCTTTGTGTGCGAATATTAATGAATTATCGGTTTTAATCTAATTGACAAAATATCATTTGCTTTCAAGTTTAATGACCACTTTTTGATATCTGTAGTCAGCTTAAAATCCCATCAACGCCGCTCAAGCGCCTAAGCTTTTTTCTGCGTTATCATTTCGCAATGTTTGCTTTTTATTGCATTTTATTTTTTATAGCTTAACTTCCGTTTCGCAATTAAAAAGTTATACAGAGAATTATATTCACATATGGAAGCATTCTTTTATTCGCTGCCATTAAAGGCGTAATGAAAATTGTGAAAAAAATTCAACTGTCTGTGAACGTAACGCATATTATGCCTTCTGGCTATATGATTTGTTTTTGGGAGCATAGTACGATGAAAGCGAACGCTTTGCTTTTATAACAAACGAAACGAAAAAAACTATGGAATACAAACAGCAAATTAAATTTTGCAGCTGCTGAACATCTGCGCATCTTTCAACTGCCAGTCCAATGTACCCTCGCGTTAAGTTTTATATTCAATACATTGGCGCACATAATCACACACAGGCTGTTGTACGCATCGATACACCCGCAGTAAAATTTTTCATTGACCGCAACACGTCTCAGGCGCTGCCACAAAAATGTGCGCTAGCAATCCTTGTGCATGTGGTGTATATGCATATGTATGTGTGTAGATAAGCAAATATACATACACAAATATATATATATATACTAAGGTATTTATATATTTATTTTACGTATTTGATTGTCGAAGTTCGCAACACACACCTGTATAAGCTCAAATATAGTATGTATATACGTATGTATGTACCTACGCATACATATTCACACACACATACATACATATGTACATATACATATATATTCATCGAAGTAAAATTCTCATTTTCATGGTGTGTCACACACATAACGGTTGTATAAGCTAAAACTAAAAGAGTATGTATATACATATGAGTAAATCCGGATGTCTGTCTGTCTAAGCTGTAACATAAAATAGATATCATATGAAACACACGTATTTCTTGGCTCCATATAAATTCATGTGCCACGCCCACATAATGACATATAAAGTGTCATAACTAAGCCATAAATAAAGATATTAAAGTGAAATTTGACACAAACAAAAAGTGGGCGTGGTCCAGCCCCCTAATAAGTTTTTTGTATATATCTCGAAAACCACTATAGCTATGTCAACCAAACTCTATAGAGTCGTTTCCTTCAGTTTCCACATACAGTTCAAAAATGGAAAAAATCGGATAATAACCACGCCCACCTCCCATACAAAGGTTATGTTGAAAATCACTAAAAGTGCGTTAACCGACTAACAAAAAACGGCAGAAACACTAAATTTTACGGAAGAAATGGCAGAAGGAAGCTGCACCCAGGCTTTTTTTAAAAATTTAAAATGGGCGTGGCGTCGCCCACTTATTTTCAATGAAATTCGGTATATAAAATTTTCTTAACACCCTGATGACATGTACAAAATGGGTTTATTACATGACGGATAATGAAATCTTGATTATCACTTTATCATGCGAGTTAAAATGTTCGGTGACACCCGAACTTAGCCCTTCCTTACTTGTTTCGTTCTGAACTTGCGCCCATCCGAAGCAATTGTTATTAATTTCTTATAGATAGGTATATGTATAAGAGCATGGCTGGATAAATCAGTGACTTTTTGAACAGTGTTTACTTTTTAAAAAGATCATTTAGTTAAATCAAGAAGAGTAGCATGATTTTTGATCATTTACATATGTATGTACGACGGACTGGTTCTTACAATATTCCACAAATAGAGAACGTTCATTCAAACTAAAAAGTATTTCAACATAACGAATACTGGTTTATTAAAATCGATTTTATTGGAAAACTTAAAAAATTAGTATTTTAATGTTACTGTTATAGGTTAGTGAAAATGGCTTTTGTTGCGAAGTTTGTCTTCTGAACTTTAATATTTATATTTTTCCCCCTCATATATGATATTATTATTTATCCAAATTTTTTAAAATTTTTATCATTCTGAAAAAATTTCTAAAATCTCGAATAGGTTTTTTTTTCAAATTTTTATCATTCTCAAAAAATTTCTGAAATCTCGAATAGTTTTTTTTAATATTATTGAATTGGTGACCGCTTTTCTAACCTCAAATTGAATTTTTATTTAATTATCAGTTTATAATTATATATGATAAACTTTAACCTAGCAGAGCATCCTTGTGAGGTTGAATTATAATATTTAGACCCGAGAGTTCCAACGTTTCGAATAGCTCCCTGAACTTAATCCTCTTTTTCACCGGATGATATACCAATGGTTACTCCCAAGATCTGGTTGCATTTGAATTTTTTGACCGAAGAGTTTCTAAAGAATCAACATCTTTGTTTAAAATAGCTGCCAGAACTTAGCCAGAACTTATATATTGCAATGGAATAACGTCAAAACCATATTTCAGGCATGTGCACGGTTGAATTTATCGTTAGGTATAATAAAAATGGTATTTGTTGTTTCATTGCGGCTAAAATATCCGAGATATAGTTGCTTAGTTCAATTATTTTCATCTTCATATTCTTATGTGTATGATCCTTAGTTTTCCGTTCCTCTTGTGCACTTGTATTTTTAATATTATAGACGATTTATTAGGTGAATTATTCTTTTGGGTATAATTTGTGGTAGAATGAAATACATATATATCTTCTTCTTCTTCTTTACTGGCGTAGACACCGCTTACGCGATTATAGCCGAGTTAACAACAGCGCGCCAGTCGTTTTTCTTTTCGCAACGTAGCGCCAGTTGCATATTCCAAGTGAAGCCAGGTCCTTATCCACCTGATCCTTCCAACGGAGTGAAGATCTTCCTCCTCCTCTGCTCCCCCGGCGGGTACTGCGTCGAATACTCTTGTGTGGAGTGTTTTCGTCCATTCGAACAACATGACCTAGCCAGCGTAGCCGCTGTCTTTTAATTCGCTGAACTATGTAAATGTCGTCGTATATCTCATACAGCTCATTGTTCTATCGAATGCGACATTCGCCGTGGCCAAACGCGCAAAGGACCATAAATCTTTCGCAGAACCTTTCTCTCGAAAACTCGCAGCGTCGACTCATCAGTTGTTGTCATCGTCCAAGCCTCTGCACCATATAGCAGGACTGGAATAATGAGTGACTTATAGAGTTTGGTTTTTGTTCGTTGAGAGAGGACTTTGCTTCTCAATTGCCTACTCAGTCCTAAGTAGCACCTGTTGGCAAGAATTATCCTGCGTTGGATTTTCAGGCTGACATTGTTGGTGGTGTTTATGCTGGTTCCTAAATAGACGAAATTATCTACAACTTCAAAGTTACAAGTATGACTGTCAACAGTGACGTGAGAGCCAAGTCGCGAGTGCGACGACTGTTTGTTTGACGACAGGAGATATTATGTCTTGCCCTCGTTCACTGCCAGACCCATTTGCTTTGCTTCCTTGTCCAGTCTGGAGAAAGCAGAACTAAGGGCGCTGGCTAAGTTTCGCCTAAAATTATTCACGCTAACTTCTTTAGGGCTTACAAATTCTCTTCTTCTCTTATTCATTTTGTTCTTTATGTTAAAATGTTGTCTGCTGGGCATATCAATTTTCTCCGTTATTATTTATGGTATTTCCAACTTACGTGGTTTTTCGATTGCAATAAAAGTCTAAACAAGCAGTTGGAGATAAATTGCTAGCAAGATGCTTACTGCAAAAAATAATATTGCATTTCTTATTTCTTTTCCGAAACTTTCAACTGACACTGACTTACCTACCGACGCTCGTACGCACAAGTCGGTATTTGTACGGATTTACTATCTGTGTGTATTCCATTTAAATTTTTTGGCATTTCTTTTTGTTTACATAAATTTATCTACCTAGTTAATTATTGCTTTTCCAGCAGCAGATTTGTGTTTACCCTCATTTGCTTTTGTGTTTGGTGTGAACCTACCTGTGCAATCGCAAAACTGTAATATTTCAACTTTGTGGCCATAGTTAAAATTTTCTCCACTTTTTTTGGTTCTCTTTGCTTGAGTTTTCGTCAAAAAGGGCTTATAGCAGGTCCTCTTTGAATCGCGTTGCAGCTGCCGTTATGTATACATCTTTGCTTCTACTTTGTTTTTGCCCTACAACGTGTTCCTTTTTCATAAGCGATAAGCGCAACATGTTGACCAAGAGTATTACATTTTTTCTTTGTTTAGAGTCCTACCAAAGGCACTCGTCAATCCGGTCTGCGGGCTTAGCAAAATTCTGCATTGTTTATTTGTGTACCTGTTCGTTTTATGTCGGCGAGTGAGCTCTCTCTCTTGGCATTATATATGTATGTACTATATACTATACATACAAGTATAAAGAGCACTGATTTGTGGCCTCTATCAGCTGCTTGCTCTGATCAGGTATGCAGCCGTTAAGTGCGGCAGGTGTTTTTGCATGCAATAGTGTGGGTGAATATAATGCGGATAGGTATAATTTGTGTGGTACAAAATGTTTACTTTGATGTTCGTTCAAAAAGCTGCGGAAATTGCTACATATTTACAATACATATATATACAAGGTGCGTTCCTAAGTAAACAGAACTTTTTGATTCTAGCGCCCCCTGATGGCGCCATCTATATGTCGACTGGTGCGTTAGAATCTGCTATCTTCATCGATTGTCCAGTGAGAATTTCATGACATTTCATTGATTGGAAGTGAAGTTATTGCGTTTTAAGTGTCAGTATGTTTGTGTAATCGGTGCGAAAATGAGCTTCGAAGAAAGAGCCAACATTAAATTTTGTTTTAAAATTGGTAAAACTTTTACCAAAACGTTTCAATTGATGAAAAAAGTTTATGGCGATAATTGCTTATCCCGTAGCAGAGTTCACGAGTGATTTTAATGTTTTAAAAGTGGTCGTGAGGACATAAATGATGATCAACATGTGGGCCAATCAAAATCCATGATCACCGGAAATTCCAAAAATCAGCCGAAATCATCATTGAAATTCATGGAAATGGAATTGAACATCTCCAAAACATCGATTTATCGCATTTTTACCGAAAATTTGGGCTCACGAAAGGTGTGTGCACGGTTTGTTCCACACAAATTGACTGACGACCAAAAATTGCTCAGAATCCAACATTCGAAGGACGATTATTTGACCAAAAATCACATTTTAACCATTAACCACTCCCCGTATTCACCTGATATGGCACCGTGCGACTTCTTCCTTTTCGGAAAAATGCATTTGCCCATGAAAGAAAGCGTTATGCAGACGTAGGGGCCATTCAAAAGGCTTGCACCGGCATACTGGCGGCTATACAGGCCAATGAGCTAAAACACTTGTTCAAGATGCTTTTGGACCGTACAAAAAGCTGTATTGAAGCAGAAGCAGACTATTTTGAATAAAATAAGTTGATTTTGGTGAAAAAGCTATTTCCTCTGTTTTTTTTTAAGTCCTGTTTACTATGGAACGCACTTTGTAGTATGTATGCGTTTCCGGCGGTTAGAGGTGATAGGAAGGAATTTATTATTTGAGATTATTGTAAATCTTTGAATATTTTTCGGTGTAATATGCAAAAAAATTATGAATTATGAAATTATATGAAAAATCTTAGTAAAAAGTTGATCACAAACTATTACTTCAGAGAAGAGTTGCCACCTGTCTTATTTGTTCAATAAAATTGGCGAGTTATATGTACATACCGTTAATCTAAAGACGCTCAAATGTCTTGAAATTAAAAATATTTTAAAGTAGAGTTGCCAACTGTGAAAAACTATTATAATATTGAAAGATGAGCAAAAGGAGGAGAAGTACCAATATTGCCATCTGTTTGGAAATTTTGTTGCAGATAAATTAATTATATAATATTATATTAAAGTATTCTTGAGAAGGGTTGCCACCTGTTTGAAAAAATTTAAATTAAGAAAATATTTGAAATACTTAAAATAATGAAAATATAACTTTGAATGATATGTTTTCGACATAGTTTTTTTATTTTTCATTTTTAGCAACCTACGCGTAATATTGCAATATCGTAAATACTCTTGCAAAGAACATCAGAAGTTAGCTTACACTTTGCACACCAAATTCGCACAAATTTCTTATATGAATACATACTTACATATAAGTATTTAAATATTGTAAATTCGCCAGTTTTAAAAATATCCTGCTGGTCACGTAATATGGCGAGCACTTCAATGTGCCCGAAAAGAATTTTTGTCCGTTAACAAAGTTGAGTAATTTATTTGGCTGCCATTAATTTGCGTTTTTTTCTTAATTTTTATTCAATTTCACATTGGATAACACATTGGTTGAAAACATTTAATTTTTTCGTGCTCAAAATTCTTTTGGACATTTTTGCGTTTGTTTGATGAAAGCTTTACGACACTTATCCCCCATATGCATACAAAATATGATAAATTAATAATTAGCCTTAATAGCCTGACATCAATTAAACAATGATGACATAATATGCGTACTGTAAAAAACAGCAACCAACGCATGCGAAATTACTGGCACCACCAATTGTGTGGGAATGTAAATTCGTCTGCTTAAATTCAAATGTCAACAAACTGAGCGATAGTTTCAACACATTTCCACATTGAACACAATTTTATATTCAATAAAAACCAGCGTGGTGCGTTTGGGCAGTCACTAAATAAAAAATTGTGTGGTGTTTTAGTTTCGCTAAACTTCTTGTTTCTATTTGGTGCCACTTAACACGCCACAAATTCTCACCTTTTGCTTTGGAATATTTAATAGTTTTTGACCATGTAGTAATAACAACATTTTCATGTGGAAATGGACGCACGCAAGCCGTTTTGTATGTAAATAATGGGTGGTTCAATGGATACTAACATATGTATTTATTTTTAAGGCCATTTATTTCATATTATTTTGGTAATATTTTCACATTGTCGACTAATCGATATATGTACATGTATTTAGTCATCAATTGATTCAATTTGCTATGTACGGGGGCTTAATTTTGAAAATATCCTTTCTTGTAGAGATTTTTGGGAGATCTCTTGATCTAAATTTATAATCCTTAAACCACAAATTTGAAGACAAACAAAGTTTTTTGTTGTTGTGATGGTCAAAATAACATTCTGTAGGATTATTTTGAAGATTGCTCCTGGAATGGCAACGCTGGCGTAAGCAAAAACAAAAACAAAAAACGGTAATAACCTTTACAGTTAGATTTCTTATATTTCTATCTTTATTTTAATCTGTCAATTTGTATGACAGATCTGTGCTATAGCGATCCGACCTGAAAAATTTACTCGGAGATTAAAGCGTTGCCTTATATAATAATTTTTGCAAAATCTTGTGAAGATATTTTCAAATAAAATGTTTTCCAAACAATAACTTAATTTTGATCGGTCAGTTTGTACATATGGTATAGCCATAAGGATCTGAACAACTTCTTCGGAGGTTGTTGGGTTGTCTCGGATAATAATCTACATAAGCCCTATTTCGTGATGATAGCTTGTCAAATCAAATAGTTTTTCATACAAGCATTTAAGTTGGATCTGTTAGTTTATATGACAGTTATTTATGTTATAGTTGTCTAATATCGCCGGTTTCAAACAGGTTTTTGGCGAGAAGAAAACGTATTAAAATTTTCAGGTATATATATATCTCTAATATAAGAATATATCTCTAAAAGGGAATAGGGGAAAGTTTTTCGCGTATATACAGACGGACATTGCAAAATCGACTTAGTTCGTCACGCTGAGCGTTTATACTATATACTATATGTACATATACTTTAGAGGGTCTCACATTTACTTTTGGGTGTTCTAAACATCGTGGCAATTCTTATATACACCCTTTTCAGGTTTTAAAGGATTACGTTTACGCAGATTCAACTGTTGGAAATTAAGCATATTTGCCTCTTGTCACCTATTTTCACTGTAAGTGATGTAAGACATGAAAATATAATTAATTTGTTTAAATAAATTTTAGAAATTTGTTTATAACCACCCTATATTAATTCTAATTACTCTCCACCTCCGGACGTAATGCTTAATCTAGGTTTCTACAATCCAACCAAGTACACGCTGCGGTCACAACAAAGCATTGCGTGCTTAAATTCTTGCCGACTGTGAAGAAAAGCATTAATTAATCGATTTTCTAGCGAAGCGAATCGTGTGACACCTCAGAAATGGTGACATTGATAGAACCTAATTTACCGAAAAGGCAGGGTGGTGTATAAAATAATAACAAATTGTATAGTAAAAGAACTCCTAGTTTTTGTATGCTTTTATGTTTTTATTAATTTATCTTTTATTTTTATTCTACAGTTTCATTATATGCGCATTGTTCCGATGCATCCGTTTGGTTAGTGTTGCAATCATATTATTCTTTGTTTTTAATGCTTATTGTCATTTAAATTAATTCAGTTTAATTTTTAATGATTTCTCACAGCAACACATCGGCGTGGCTGCTTGCTTTGGCATTATGCTATTCCTATTTTGTTGCTGACACGCTTCGTTGGTTGTTGGTCAGCAATTTTGTTGTACTACTGCACGCGTTTCTGGGCCTTGGCCGTTCGTTGTCCAACAACATGGCACGAACAAAGCGTGCACCACTCTCTGCGCTTTTGTCTCGACGGGAGTGTATTTCGCGTTGCGCATCACTTATCCGCACATTGTGTTCGATTGAAAGCGCTAGTTGAACAGTATTTGGATCAAAAGCATAGTAATAAACTGTGCCACTATAGGTTAGCCGTCAGGCTTGCGTTTTAGTTAATGCTATACGCAAGGCTTGACTACTTTATTCAAATTACTTATTGCTTGCAAGTGATAAGTTCTCACATTTGTTGCATATTTCCATTTTCATATGAGTAACTAATTACTTATTACCCCCCTTGTGTGTGCTTAATTACTGCTGATGTGTAATGAACAGTAACGTAGAATTAGCTGATTAAGTAATTGTAGCTTTTAATGGCATGTCAAGCGCTTGCTATCGCGCATATGTGAGTGAAGGACATATTTATGTACATATGGTATATTTGACCATATTCTCGTAAATAAACAATGACTGAAGTGCTTCGAAAAAAATAAAAATTGATTACAGAAATAAGTCTCTCTCTACATACTGCCGCAAGGTTGTTCCGATAAAGAATTTTCTTTGAATATTTAAAATCATTAAAATAAAAATATTTTAATATATTTGAATGGTTTTCCTGAAATTTTCCGAGCTTTTGGTAAAGATTTTTAAATACAGCTCAAAAATCCCTTCATCAGAAGTCGAAAAAAATGATTGCGGGTTGTGATACCCAAAAAGCATATTGTATTAGATTCTAGATTCTTAGTTCTAAGGCCATGTTTTTAATATTCGTTCACGATTCTTCTTCTTCTTAATTGGCGTAGACACCGCTTACGCGATTATAGCCGAGTTAACAACAGCGCGCCAGTCGTTTCTTCTTTTCGCTACGTGGCGCCAATTGGATATTCCAAGCGAAGCCGGGTCCTTCTCCACTTGGTCCTTCCAACGGAGTGGAGGTCTTCCTCTTCGTTCACGATTAGTTAATAATAATCTAGTAAAATCAGACCAAAAGTAGATGAGCGTTATAACGAGCTGTGTTTCAATTTTGCTTTGAGTAACAAAATAAATCGTAATTTGATTAATTTTAAGCATAATTGATTTTAAATGGTAAAGGGTGATTCATTTCGACGGTACCTAGTTTAAGAAAAAAAAAAAGAAATTTCAAATTTATTGGGGGAATCTTTATTATCGTTCGATAGAACATTCTTTGACATTTGTTTTTTGAAGATCATCTCTTTCAAATGTTGGCTGCAGCTACGTCTCAGATGGTCCATCCGTTGAGTCCAATTTTCGATGACTCATTCGAGCATTCCGACTGGTAACTGGCGAATGACACGTGTGATGCTTGCTCCAGGACCTGAATTGTCCGCATAGACTTTAGACTTTACATATCCCCACAAGAAATATCGCACGATCTTGGTGAACTATTGATCGGCTCAAAATGTGAAACTATCTGCTCCCCGAAGTGTTCTCTCAATAAATCTATTGATTGATGCGATATGTTGGAAGTGGCGCTGTCTTGTTGAAGCAAATACCGCCGAGATCACGAGCTTCAATTTCAGGCATCAAACATTCGGTTATCATATCGCGATAAAGGTCGCCATTGACGGTTACGTTCTTAACGGCATCAGCTTTGAAGAAATGTAGACCGATGATTCCACTGGCATGGCAGCTCTCTTCAGGTTGGTCTTCCCCCCAAAATCCAGCAATTTTGCTTATTTTTGTACATACCCATTGAGCTACAAATGGGCCTCATCGCTGAACAAAATTTGGCCCAAAAACGTTGGGTCTTCTTGGAACTTTTCAAGATCCCTTAGAACGAAGCGATGTCGTTTGGGGAGGTCGAGCGGCTCCAGTGCAAGCGCAAGCTATGATGGGTGCTGTTGTTGCAAAAAGTATGCTCAGTAAGCCGATTATGTTGACCAAAAATTGAGCGAAGCCCGCGAAACACATTATTTACAAAACGTGAATTTTCATAATAAAGTTGAACGATTTGTAAACGTTGTTCAGGCGTGAAAAGCCAAACTGATGGCAGCTTGACACAACTCATGCGTGATTTGTCACAAAGGCTATTCAAAAAAGTACCTCTACTTGGATCTCCCGGTAGTTCAAGTAAGGTGGCTTAAAAAGGAGAGCAATGAAAATAAGCAGGTCATAGAAAAAAATTTTGAATAGGATTGCCTCAGCTTTCTATAAAAATTTGAATGTCTAAGAATTAATTCCGAAACACCAGTATTACATATAATTTTTTCTTACTTGTGATGTCTCAACTTAAGTTTAAATATAGTTTAATAAATTAAAATCTGCGTTTAAGCTTCTCTAACCAAGTAACGCTTCCTTGCAAATGTCAACTATGCTGCCAAATCTGTTTAAAATCTTTAGCTCGCTTTTATTAGCTTGATTGAAAAGAATCTGCTACGAATGCGAGGCGGCGCCAAGATAAGTTTTTGCAAAAAAAGGATAAGCTAACATATACTGTTTGTACCTATTTATCGTTGGTGAACTGCCAAAGTGTTATCCAAATGAATAGCTTTCAGATGCAATCAAGCTATCATAGCTTTTGCACTACTCGATGGATTGTGTTTAGTAGCTCTGCCATTTTGTAGAGATTACATAAACAGTTTTTTAAGTAGCTGTCATGTCAGATTTTGGCAAACGCGGTTAATAAAAAACATTATTGGCTTTTATACTATCGAGTATGGAGTAATTTAGCGCTGTAGTGCGAAACGTGCCAAGTAAAGAATTCAGTTGCCACCACCCCACATTTTTAACACTTTTTCACCTCGTTGTGTGTACGAGTACCATATAAGTTTTTGATATTTGTACATGGCTATGCAACTATGTACATAAATATTCCTTCAGTCTTACTTTAATAGTATAGCCCGCATAAAATTTTAATACCCCGATCTTATGGCTCTGCACGTTTATTCCTGCCTTGTCACGTTTGTGCCTTTGTTGCTGTTTGATGACATTATGCCACGACAGAAAGTTTTAGTCATGAAAGTGTCATCGACACGTTTCATTCTTACATACAAATAAGCTCGCATTGATGATCGTTCGGTTTGTACATATTTTCTGCGCACGAAGCGGGTGATTTGTTTGCGGCGCGTTTATTTTCTTCTTTCTTTGTAAGAAATCCACCACTTCGTGTAGGAGACTCCGTGTCCATATGAGCATTATATATTTTTTTATTGATTCTTTTTGTTGTGACTTTTCCTTTCTTGTTACGTCTGTCGTGTCGTAAGCTGATTTTATGGATATTGTTTTTTCTTTACCACATTTGGCGTCACTCTGCTGTCGTTGGCCCTCCTCATAACCAAAAAGAGAAAAATAAAGTGAAGTTCAAGTTGACATTGCCGGTGGCAAAGCTGACGTTCGCCACTCAATCTGTACAATAAATATGCTGACTGTGGAGCTTTAATTATTATTATTGTTATCAGTTACCTGTCTTTCTTTATTGTATAGATCGATGGGAATATCAATTTGAAGATAATCAAAGATAAAGATTTAAAGATAATAAAGATGAGGTAAGTAGGTAGATAGAATGACTGCCTGACGACCAATCCCATAACTCTATTATGTCCTCTCTGAAACAGCTCGTACTTCTGAACATGAGTAAAAAAGTTTTATCTATGCAACCTCAAATCTTCTTCTTCTTAATTGGCGTAGACACCGCTTACGCGATTATAGCCGAGTTAACAACAGCGCGCCAGTCGTTTCTCCTTTTTGCTACGTGGCGCCAATTGGATATTCCAAGCGTAGCCAGGTCCTTCTCCACCTGGTCCTTCCAACGGAGTGGAGGTCTTCCTCTTCCTCTGCTTCCCCGGCGGGTACTGCATCGAATACTTTCAGAGCTGGAGTGTTTTCGTCCATTCGAACAACATGACCTAGCCAGCGTAGCCGCTGTCTTTTAATTCGCTGAACTATGTCAATGTCGTCGTATATCTCGTACAGCTCATCGTTCCATCGAATGCGATATTCGCCGTGGCCAACGCGCAAAGGACCATAAATCTTTCGCAGAACTTTTCTCTCGAAAACTCGCAACGTCGACTCATCAGTTGTTGACAACGTCCAAGCCTCTGCACCATATAGCAGGACGGGAATTATGAGCGACTTATAGAGTTTGGTTTTTGTTCGTTGAGAGAGGACTTTGCTTCTCAATTGCCTACTCAGTCCGAAGTAGCACCTGTTGGCAAGAGTTATCCTGCGTTGGATTTCTAGGCTGACATTGTTGGTGGTGTTTACGCTGGTTCCAAGATAGACGAAATTATCTACGACTTCAAAGTTATGACTGTCAACAGTGACGTGAGAGCCAAGTCGCGAGTGCGACGACTGTTTGTTTGATGACAGGAGATATTTCGTCTTGCCCTCGTTCACTGCCAGACCCATTTTCTGTGCTTCCTTGTCCAGCCTGGAGAAAGCAGAACTAACGGCGCGGGTGTTGAGGCCGATGATATCAATATCGTCGGCATACGCCAGCAGCTGTACACTCTTATAGAAGATGGTACCTTCTCTGTTTAGTTCTGCAGCTCGTACTATTTTCTCCAGAAGCAGGTTGAAGAAATCGCACGATGCAACCTCAAATATCGCCAAGAAATCCTAGATTGATAGCTGCGACTCTTTTCCTAATCGTGGAATAAGATCTTAGATCCACTTAGAGATCAATATGTTCTTTTACTATTTTAGATGAAACCCTTAGTGTTTTCATTGCCGCTGTATATATACATACATAAATATATTCCTTATTGTGAGCACATTCTTTATCAGAACAAGAAGACTATTTTAATTGCTGAGACCTCCGCTTGGAAAACAGTGCAGTAGTCTGGTAGTTAGAAGACGATTCTGGTATGTAATTTTACTGAAAAGATACCACCTCTCAATCGATTATCTAGTTTGGACCCATCCGTATACATATGTGCTTATCCCCACGACCTTGTCCAGCTCACCCCTTTCCCACTCCTCTCTGGATAGGAAGGCAATATTCTCTTCTTAATTGGCGTTGACACCGCTTACGCGATTATAGCCGAGTTAACAACAGCGCGCCAGTTGTTTCTTCTTTTCACTACGTGGCGCCAAGTGGATATTCCAAGCGAAGCCAGTTCCTTCTCCACTTGGTCCTTCCAACGGAGTGGAGGTAACAGATAAAGGTGGAGGAACAAAAACCAAACTCTATAAGAAACGCGAACTTATTAAGTATTTGAAAATGTCCTTTATTGCAGGCGACTAATAGTGCGTATTCCCTCAGCATAAGACTCGTTGCCAATTGCTTACAGAACAAGTCTGTCGGCAGTAAATTTAGAATAACGCTTAGGACCAGACTTAACTCCACTGATACTAACTGCTCTTTGAATGCTTTTCATACACCTTACCATTTTCTTCTATTATTGGCCACCATACCAATATACCGTATGTCATCGGCATTTTAACTGTTGTTTAGAGCCAATGGGTTACCCGAAATACAAGAAAGTTGATAGTAGAAATAAAGTCTTTTAATTGCTTTTGGTTCTTTTAGTTTATATTTAAATACTCAGAAAATAGAGTTTCAGTAGTGCCAAGTCCATTGTCGGTCTCAGACATTTACTCAGCTCACCGGCGCGCACAACTTATATATTTTTTATGGAAATTTAATAATGAATTATTTATGTATATGGAGGACGCGATTCTTGATAGCTGACGCGTCTAGCTAAAGCGATAAATATTACTGTATTTATATACGTACATATGTAATATATATTTTTATTATTGTAATCTAAAACAATTTTCACTCATCCTTATCTTTCTCCTCTATTTACAGGTACCACGCTCGCTTATGCGGCGACCCAACCCGATGCCGACCAGAAAGGACCTGTTTTCCTCAACGAACCCACCAATCGTATTGATTTCTCCAACTCGACCGGCGCCGAAATTGAATGCAAAGCTAGCGGTAATCCTATGCCTGAGATTATCTGGATTCGTAGTGATGGTACTGCTGTTGGTGATGTACCCGGATTGCGTCAGATTTCATCCGATGGCAAATTGGTCTTCCCACCTTTCCGCGCTGAAGATTACCGACAGGAAGTGCACGCTCAGGTCTACGCTTGCTTGGCGCGTAATCAATTTGGCACAATTATTTCACGCGATGTTCATGTACGCGCGGGTAAGTTAAAGAGGTTCTAGAGAGTGGTGAGCGCAATGAGCGCTGATTTTACAATGCGATAGTTGGAGGACTTTGCGCAGAGAGCACAAAAATTCAATTCTAGCTTACTCGGTGAAATGGATAATATGATTCGAGACTCATTTCTTTTGCTGGGGGAAAGATACATATATGTACATATAAGGGTCTAATTTAGGATATCAAGCCTCAGCAGGTTACCCTCGGCAACTGGCCAAGACCCTTTGAAGTGAAGTATGATGCATTACTTACGAGCAGCCGGATTATGATTTTAGACAGTTTTAGCCAGACTCGGCGTCACTACTTGTTAAGGGGCTATACCAGTGTGACGCATGAAAAATTCGGCGATTTTCGTGAATTTTATTAAAAGAAAGTAAAAAAGTATACTTTTAGCTATATTAAAATTTTTTTTCTTATAAAAATATTGAAAAATAACGGAGTTATGTGCTGTATGCGGAAGTGCCGAAAAAAAGGGCCTCAACTGCTGGCATGATTCCGGTCGATTGAGTAGCTGAAACAAAAAAATTCAAAATGTTTGTTATACTTAAATATATTTTCTATACAATGAACTACGATCTTTGAAAAATATCAAAAATTAAGAAAATGGCGTAATTTTGAAAAAAAAAAAATCGTTTTTTTTACGAAAAAATGGTCGTTTTTTTAATGCCAAATTGACAATTTTCAACCAATCAAAAAGATCGTAGTCTATTGTATAGCAAATGTATTCAGCTATATTCAGTTTTAATTTGAAGTCGATCGGTTAATTTCTCGTTGAGTTATAATGTTAGCAATTTTGAAAAATGTCGCTTCGAGAAAAACGCGTTTAAAGTTTCACTTACATGTATGTATATGTATGTTTGCACCTCTGAGCGGTCGCTATTTAGAACGCTGCCATTCAAAAACTATTTAAGATACGACCTCACCGATTTCGCAGGATATTTTTGAATATGTGAACTATCGAAAAAGCAAAAAAGAAAAAAAAAATTTTTTGAAAGTGTCACACTGGTATAGCCCCTTAATAACCTCAAGCTAAGTTGGCAACACGACCGAGAAAAGGAGATCTACGTAATGCCTTGTTTTCATTCCACAGAAGAGAAGGATAGACCATTGGTTCCGTGATTGACAGTTCCAACGGCGAAATCTACAAAGATACAGAGGGATCAAAGTGTGAAATAGGAAAATAGCAACAGGAGCAGACTTCTTCTGTAGTAATTTCTACAAAGAAGGTAGTTTTAAACTACATAAGTGAATACAATTCAATTCTTCAGGCCGAAATTTTTGACATAACAGTGGGTGCTAAGTGGACTTCTATTTTCACCAGCAAATCCATAAACTTTCTAGTGGACAGTGTAGTGCCAATACTAAATCTAACTGCATTAAGTTCTACTAGCAGGTAATATTCAGATTCTCAGTAGGTTACTAGGTTAATATAGGAATAAAAGAGAACGAGAAGGCAGACGAACTAGCCCGCTCGGAAATACTTAATTGCGACCACAATTCTATTACCACCCCACCATACCCCAGACCATTCAGCTCTTTGAATGGTTATTTGGGATACCGGCCATACAACATAGTTTCTTTGGGGTAGTATTGATGGTGGACAAACCAAAAAAATTGTGCTTTTAGGCAAAAGGGAACTTCGTAATACTGTAGAGGTCATCATAGAACACCTACTCTTAAGATCCCACCTGCAGAAATACAACATAAATTTTCAAAATTATTTCTTCCCACGGTAAAACCACTCTAAAATACGTAAAAAAGTTGCATTTTGACATTTGATTTTCGCATCGTATTATCCATGTTTGGTGGTTAGCTATTTGCTAATATGCTGAACGCAGGAGGGACATAGTACATATATCTTCATTAAAATCGGGCGCTGTAGTAAAAAAAATAAATATTACACAAACGTTTTTGTTTTTTAAAGAGTTTTCGGCAAGTGCAAAAATAAAAAAATGAAAAATGTATCAAAGTATTAAATACCATTAAATTCTAAGAGAACAACAGTAATTATTTAAAGTCCTCCAACTATCATTGACATTCTTATATATTACCCCAATAAAAATTATAGGTTCGAATTCAACAAACTACACTCATCGTTGGTCAATTCTTATTAGGCGCATCGTTGGACTTTTATGTTCTGCTGTCCTGTCTTATGTTTCACTTGTCCAGCTGTACTATTTCATCTAACGACCGACGTTGCATATGATTAATTTCACGCTTTGCAAGATGAACAGTAATAAGAAAGCAGCTGGCTAATTCGTACCTTTTTAGCCACTCTGGCATTTTGTTTGTGGTTTCAATTTAGCAAATAACATCAATTGTTTTCAAATTATATTTCCTCTCGTGAGCGATTCTCACGCCTTTCTCATGTAGATATGTATGTATGTCAGAAAATATGCTGTTATGCGTCATCATTAATGCCATACGATTATTGTTGTGCCAAAACAATTATTCTTACTAATGCCTTGCCTCTTTATCGAAACTTTTATTGTAACTGCAGTTAATTGGCAACACCATATCACACATATCGCAGTGACACATTATTATGCTGCAAACGAAGCGCAAAGTTGCAGCGTTGCATTTGCTTTAAATTAGCATTGTCATCGGCGACAATGCGTACGTAATGCCAGTGATGCATCGCCATATTTCGCATTACAGCAGCCTTTTACGGTTAACAATGAAGCCTCCGTTATTGTAATGAAGGCAGCGCTGATTTGCAAAAACGTGTGTGGTGTTGTGTCTTTTATAATGGTAAGTGCGCAAAGTTATGAAATAAATGCTTCAGCAAATTTGGTTGCGTTTGCCAGTTTGCATAGTAAATGACACTTAGTCACAATGCAGTGTTGCAATTTCGATTTATAATTAAGCGCAAAGTTACCCGGTGGTGGTAAAGAAGAGTTTGATATTAAAAAGTGATATTTTAGATGTTTCTTTTAGAATGAGAAGCGAAGCGAAATATTCGGGAATAAATTTTCACTTAAAGTACAATAACCCTCATAAATAAACAACTCAGCAGTCATCATTCTTAATGGCTCCTTTCATTACGTTCTTTTTGTTGCAAATATATGTATGAAATTTTAATTAAAGCCCAACCATAATAGTTTTCATTCAAAGCGCTAGTTAGCTAAATGCCTCTTTTTAACATACTTATCCAAGCCAAGTTTCGCACACTTAACTCCACTTTCAAAGTTTCGGCGCGTCATTTAACCAATGTTCTGTACAAAAAGCTCGCAACTTAATTAAATTTTCTTGTCAAAATTAGCATAAGTAGTCAGGTAATAGAGCAAGACGCACCTTCCCATGCTAAGATTTTTTATTATTACCATTTAACGAAAAAGTAAAATTCAATTTATCACATTTTTTTGGTAGTTAATGAGAATTAAACACACCTACACAGTAACAAAACGCACGACAATGCTAATAATACATTAGCGTGTATTGTAGTGTAACGCAGCTAACTGCGTGTAACAACCTGTAACGCGCTATGGCTAGCCTAAGTATATTTTGTCGCCATAGTGCGTCACTTCCGTCCACAATTTCTCTGACCACTTTACGCGCCCACTAACCTACATACATATATGTACATATATTTATATGTCGCATCAATGCTACGTCATCATGCCAAAGCTCGCCTTGAGCTGAAGTATAATTTAAACGATTATAAATTTACTTAGACAAAGTGTCATACAAACTCACAACAAAAGTATTTGGACAGGCATATGCATATAAAACGGAAGCAAACACGCTGCAGCTTTTTTGACAGCTAAAGCGACTAATCGCCGCATGTCACGTCAACATGAACTACATGCAACACATCTTAACAGGGCTAATAGGCGCATAGTAAACGAGCTTGCTTGGCAAATGAGTATACAATAACGCGGAGAAATATTCAAATGCGCGTAAGGTGAGCGAAACCAAATGCTGTAAAAAATGTGAGGTGTGTTGTGGCATAAACTGTTGATGTTATAGCACCTCACCCAAAATGTCAGCTAAATTACGATTTTAATTTAATTACGCGAAAGCAAGCGTAAAAGCAAAATGTGCGGAAAAAAGTTAGAAATGTAGTTAATTTTGTAATTTAACGCTCATTTTAATCAAGACAACGCAAACAGTTTACCAGAAAGAAAAAGTGGAAATGTTCAGCTGAAGCACTAATGAAAGTTATTTAATTTTAAACGCAACAAGAGAAAATTTAGAATATGTTTGAATAAATAATCTGAAACAAAAAAAAAATATATGAAAAAACGTTGACTTCGGTTGCACCGAAACAAGAACTTGATTTTGATCGGTCAGTTTACAAAGACAATATAGTTACGTTAGGTTAGGTGGCTGAAGTAGCTGTCCTAGTAAACTCATCAGCCTTACAGTTTCATGCAATATCGCTGTGGACAGGCTACAGCGCCTTCCACCATATAAAAATTCCTTAGAACACTATGGGGTTAGCTATTGTTTCATAGAGCCAAAGCATTAACTAGTGAGAGGCCTCAATGGCTCCCCTGCAGTAGTACTGGGCAACCAATGCATTTCCACAAGATCCAGAGAAATGCCGAGAGAACTCTCACTTTGGGGCGCCCCTGCTTACATTCTGTTGTGCCCACGCACTGTCCCACTCCGCCACGATCGTTCTATCGCAGAGGAGTTTGAAGATAAGATGGTCGATTCCTTAAACCTATAAAGAGCTTTAATGACCGCTTCCGTCAATACGTCTTCTCTCGAGTCCTTTGCAGTTGACATGCTTTGTGTGTTGAAGGTGCATTTCTTAGAATACAACTTCTTAAGTGCAGACCAATCAGTATCTGTATCGTCTTCAATAAGAAAGAATGATGGGTCTGAAATCCTTGGTACACATGTGATCTTATTGGCCTTCAGGATGTACGCAATTCGAACCTGTGTCAAAGCGGAAAGTCGGAGCTCCCGGTAATATAGGTTTTTCATAAATTTCTATAAACTTTCCTAGACGGGCGCGCCGTGTCCAGATTGAACTCGAAGAACTTGTGGTCAAAAAATGAGTGATCCTCTAGAATCCTCCAATCTAAAATCAGATCTCCATTGCAGTTGAGGCTAGGGTGAGGTCTAGGACCTTCTCCCTGATCGCCGTGACAAATGTGAGTAAGTTGTCACTGTTGCATATAAAAAGATCTTTATCTATAACAAATTTGAAAAGTGGCTCTCCTCTCTGGTTTGTATGCGAGCTTTCCCAGATTATATTCCGCGCGTTTGCATCGAAACCAATGATAACACTGGTTCCTCTTTGCGTGCTTTCTCTACAGCATTTCTCAGCAGCATGGGAAGTGGTTCTACCTCACCTTCGCTGAAATTAGACAAGAGAAATGTTCATTCCGTTTCATTTCATTCCATTTGCAAGTAAGCAAGCTATCACTATATTTGTGTCGCAGCTTATGACTTTTCGTCCTTAATCCAGAACTTCCATAATTGCTGAGCCCCGTCTCCTGGATCAGGACGACGTCGGCTCAGTCTCGCAGACGGAGCAGTAGGTTTACGGAAGACACCTTTGCTTGTTGGAGGTTAATCTGTAGAAACTTTCTTTTCCAGGCTCTCCCGGTCCTCCTTGAACAAACGTTCCAAACTGAAATCGGGTTAGCCAATTGAAGATCCCTCTTCATTGCTCTTTAGGACGTCTTCGTCCTTCTCTACCGCACTAGGCAGTTGAGCGCCATCTATTTTGGATAATAATGCATACCAAATATCGTGAAAAGTTCGAGTGCATACATACATATATGTACAGGCAGGCGGAGATAGCAAGCTTAATTTACGCTGTTAAGGAAATAAAACCCGATATGTGAAACATTTCAAGCGATATAAGTGCTATAAGTACTACAAAGATCAACCTAACGCTTATTAAAGCCACATGCTGATTCGCTTTTTATACTCGGTATTTAATTAGAATCAATTAATTTTCCGCCATATAAAGCACATAATTTTTATATACATACGTATGCGTAATAAACATAATAATTTTATATTCCTTGCTGAATTTAAAAACCACAAACCAAATGTCAGTTAAATCTTGCTGATCAACAATGGGCTATACAGATTTTTATATGTATTAGTATTTAGCACAACAATAACCCCTCAAAAAAATTTTCTAGTGGTCGCTCAATACTATGAGGCGGATGTCAACAAAGAGCACGTGATACGTGGCAATGCAGCGGTTATTAAATGTCTAATTCCATCATTTGTAGCGGATTTCGTTGAAGTCGTCTCCTGGCATACGGATAGTGATGAAAATTATTTTCCCGGAACCGAATATGGTGCGAAGTTAAAACAAGCAAAATAAAATTAAAGCCTCTTAAGGCTACTAGTGATATTAACTGGTTGAAATCCCTATTCCCGCAAGTTTTCAATATGTGCGGTTGTTCTTAACTTAGATGCCACTAATCGCACGTCGTTGGTAATGCTCTGGCAGCATTTTTATTTGATATGCATACGGTTGCTAAATGCAAATAGTGCCCAAACTGCATTTCCCGTCCACAATTTGCTATTATTTTTCATTTATATATACATTTTCTTTCATCACTCTCTTCACTCATCTTATTCTACCGTCATAATTTACAAATTTCTACCTATATATTTATTTGAAGCACTCTCCATCATACTTTCTAAATATTTCTCTATATTTATTTCGCAATCATTCATTTCCTTTGGCGATTCCTTAACATCGTTGCAGTCGTTTCACAACAGTATGAGGAGGATATTCATAAAGCATTTGTCATACGCGGCAATTCGGCCATTTTGAAATGTGACATACCATCATTTGTGGCCGATTTTGTTAGCGTAATATCTTGGCATACCGATCAGGAAGAGAGTTTTTTTCCCGGCACTGAGTATGGTGTGTTCCCCCAATCAAATCTATTTAACTACGTATTTATAATTGTCTAACGTGCTAATAAATATCGCAAATTAAGTTGGAAAACTACTCTACTATCACCATTATTAATTTTGTATAGAAGAAAAATTTGTAAAGTGCGTAAAAATACCCAATAATCCTGTAAATTACACTATATGCCTACACGAATAAGAAAAACAAAAAATAAAAATAAAACTTTTACACTCAACTCCGCTAAGTGTACACTTACAATTGGCCTAACAATCACTGGATACAAATTAATCAACACCATTAACTAAACAAATGTGTAAAACGTTGCTGACTGATAGTCGATTAACAAAAGTATGTACATATGTATATACTTAAAAGCAACGTTTTACAGCACTCACTGTAAATTGACAGGGCAATAAACAATTCTACAGACTTACTCTCACATAGATTAGTCGTGAAAACAAACTCCAGCAACCACTTGCAAGGAGTAACACAACACACCGTTTACCACAGCAAATCAAACTTACCAACTTACACACCAAAATTTTTTCAGTCATCAAAATTAGCTGTTTTTCAATCCCCTATTGAGCTGACAACGGGAAGTTCCTTTTCACTCATTTCTGTTCCCCATAACATTTAGTTTTTTTTTAATTTTGTTTTTCCTATGTTCAATTTATTATAAATATATTTCTATTGTTTTTAATCGTCTCTCAGTTGTTGCTCAATATTACGATACCGATGTAAATAAAGCTTATGTAATTCGTGGCAATGCAGCAGTTTTAAAATGTGAAATACCTTCGTTTGTTGCGGATTTTGTCAGTGTTATGTCTTGGCATACGGATCAAAATGAGGACTTTTTGCCAGGCACTGAATATGGTTGGTGCAGACAAGTTTGCAGTTTTTAGGTTATTTTTGCTTGCTTAGTGTGAATTGTGCTGTGAAAAGTAGTGTACAAACAAACATAAATATGTATATTATATTAAATATTGAGGTGAAAAACAAAAAAAATGGAGTTGGGCACCGTTGTAATAAAAAATATCGCAAATTATTGTTTTTTAAATTTGTTCTTGAAGTAATACTTAAAATATTGCCTGAAATCACTAACATGTGGCAAATTTCTAGTTCCGAGCTAAAAATCTAATTCAAGGAACAATGGCAATAAATTTTATCATAATTAATTTATGTTTTTTGCATTTAATCGAAGAAGTGACTAATTCGTAGGTTGCCTTTTATATTTCGGAATTTGGCAACCACTGACAAATTGGTCGTAAAGTTTGACATTTTTGATATTATACATACTCAGAACGTTTTGACATACGGCGCCGCTACTTGTGCTGTTTACAGTACAGTCAAAGATAAATGATATGAAACTCTTTTTTTACACTCTCGCTTTGCTTCATCTTTTTTCTGAGCTGGCAACAAAACACAATCAGAGTCCCGTTAATCAGCTGTAAGTAAAAAAGGCGGAATACCAGAAGAATAGCGCTAAAACGAACTGCCAAAATCAGTGTGTTGTTGAAATTCTGTAGAATTAGATGTCGGTAGTTTGTAAAATTATTTATACATATGGGTGATATAGGTCTACAGATGAACCGAGATGAACTAACTTCGGTAAGGCGCCTTTTCCATACCTCAATGGTGGTGTGGAAGCTGCATAATTTCCAAATAAGTATTTAATAATGCCCAACTCCAATTTAATTAGAGTGACATCCCTGATGAATACTATAAAAAATGCGAATTTTAACAGCCGCCAACCGCCAAAGACAGATCACTCTTCACCACGACTGTCACACATAGGCTGCAACAACTGCAATTTTGCGAACTCAAAACATTAATTTCATGAGTCACCCTCCGTATAGTTCTGTCACAGGAACGAATTTGTTCTTTTTATTCCCGTACATAAAAAATAAACGTTTTTCGACACCTGAAGAGGCGGTTAATGCGTTCAGAACACATGTTTTGAAGATCCCTCAATTGGCAAAAGTGCTTCGAAAATTGGTTTTAGCGCACGAAAAGTATATAAGTAGATCTTAATAGAGAATATTTTGAAAAGCAATAAAGCGATTTTCGAGGATTTGTTTTTGTTCTCGAATCCCGAAATATAAAAGGCAACCTACATATAATGCTCATATCCACACTCAACATTTTAATTAATTGCAATTTTGTTTAGTTATATTGAGGTTATGTCGAAAAGCTGATAAAAACTATGCATGACTTTAAGAATAATTTACTTATGGAATATGTAAACATTTTTCGTTATAAACATATTTAATAAATTTACTACTACAAAACGCGAAATGAACTAGTGCCCAACTTTATGAAACTTTAAGCCCCTTTTCGAAAATAATATTTTTTGGTCCTATTCCTGTTTAAAATTTGATTAGCTCTTATGTTTTTATAATTTTGTTTGGTTCTTTAATAAATTTGTAAAAACATACCTTATTTCCAAACATGTAATATTTTTTCTACGTGGTTGCCATATTAATTCTCAATCTATTTTAATTTTTATGCAGAATATTTACAAATTGCGGTCAGGGGTTTCGATTTTCTATATACATATACATACATATACATATTTTACCATATTCAATTCCACTTCAAAACTACGCCGAATAATATTTCGAATTCATTTCTCTCTATTTTTCTTCTTTTATAGCAATTTATTTTTATATCCATCACTGTTTTTTCTACCAAAGATTGAGTTCCGTTCATATAATTACTACTCATTTTTGGTTTTGTTTCCTCACCTGTATCTACACTTGCACTTAATTAATCATATTTTATCAGTCATTAACCTCTCACATTGAAAAACAAAATTCTCTGCACTTAAAACAGGCAACGACTAACTGATCTCACTTCCACATTCTTCCCATGAAGTTTGTAGGCGTTTCATAATTCTTCCAAGCTTTTTAGTGACGCCTATAGCTTTTCTACAGCAAGCCGCCATTGATAAATATTTAAATCTTAATTGATGTAGTGGTCACACGCGAGCATTAGCATTCGAAATTATAGATGTGATAGACAGATAGGGGAAGGCAATGCGCTTTTAAGAGTGTTTAGAATCATTAGAATTCTTTGTGGAAGCGTGCGAATTACGCGCTAAGCGATTATCGTGATTTTCATTTCAATTACGGAGCGGTACATGTGAAAAGTTGCAAGCATAATTGTTATGTAAGCTCAAGAGAGCGCGCCAGACGCTCACACGCTTCGTTGCATTCTCCCACATACGAGTATCTTCGCTTAAGGCCTGTATGCGCTCGGTAGTGTTTTCGTATGCACCTAAACACGGCGCAAAAGTGGTAACAACATCAGCGTAATTGTTGCCGCATGTTTTATGTAATTAAAGATTTACTGCCGGCGCGTTGAAGTTCATTTATATAAAATTTAGCCGTTACATGCAAGTTCGAGAGTTCATGCGAGATTCATCATCATTGTGCATTTTTTGCATTTCTTCACTTTAATACAGTTGTACAACAATTCTACGAATCCGAAGTGAATAATGAATACGTAATACGTGGCAACGCCGCAGTGCTTAAGTGTTCGATTCCCTCATTTGTGGCGGATTTCGTGCAGGTCATATCGTGGCAGGATGAAAGCGGCGAATTGTATGCAACGCTGGATGAACAACAGGGCACCGGTAGTGAAAAATTGTTTTGAAAGATGGCATTAGATTTTAATGGCAACACGATTTATTTAAATGTGTACCTACCCACCTCTCGTCCTTGCATTAATCTACTGTTATTTTTGCTTTAATTACTTTTTATTTAAAACTCTACAAATGCATATTTCATTTATTTCTAGCTGCCAAAACATATTTATTTTATTCTCTCCACTTTGTATCGCTAACTTTCAGTGGTCAATCAGTATTACGAGGCTGAGGTCGTTTCTGAGTATGTCATTAAGGGCAATACAGCGGTTTTAAAATGCACCATACCAAGTTTTGTCGCTGATTTCGTAAAAGTGGAAGCATGGTTGTCCAGTGAGGGCACCGAATTTCTGCCCACCGATAGTTTTGGTATAAAACTCACGAAATGAACAAATTACTGTTAGCGATAAAAAAAATAATAGCTGTATTTGATAAGTGCAATTTTGGTGGCGCGTTGTTAACATTTTATGTAAACCAATCCTCAAACTCTCCAAAACATTAAATACTTTCTCATAACCTAATATTCAACTCTTTTCTATTGCGCTATATTTTTGCGAGCCTTGTTTTTTAATAATACATAATCACATTTTTAGTTGTCAATCAGTATTACGGCGCCGATATTTTAATGGAATATGTGATTAAGGGCAATTCAGCGGTACTCAAGTGCTCCATACCATCGTTTGTGGCGGATTTTGTGCGCGTTGAATCGTGGATTGATGAAGAGAACAATGTTTTGCGCCACAGCGACAATTATGGTTGGCAAAAGCAACAATCGAACTTGTTATGCACTCTAACATACTAGCTTAAGTAGTTTCCTGCTGATTCCCAAAATAAACCTATATTTTTACGCCACTCCTCTCAAGAAAGATATTTCTTTTTTGCTCTCATAACATTTTTTCTATTCTGCTTTTTCGTTCACTATTTGCATTTGGTTTTTTGCGCCCAACTTGTAGTCGTCAATCAATTTTATGAGGCGGAAATCATGACTGAGTATGTGATTAAAGGCAATGCTGCCGTGCTAAAGTGTTCAATACCTTCGTTTGTAGCCGATTTTGTGCGCGTGGAATCATGGATCGATGAGGATAATAACGTATTGACATTCTCCGATAATTACGGTTCGCAGTTTTTGCTTTTCGCAATTTAATTAGTGGTTTGATTAGTCAAAAGTCAGCTAATATTAACTTCCCACAAACCCCATCCAAACTTTACACATACATACTTACTTTTTCGTTTTTCTTTTCGTTACCTTTAAATTGCTTTTCAAAAACTTTCGCTTTTGTTTTAACAGTCGTTTCTCAATTTTACATAACGGAGGCGGAGAATGAGTATGTGATCAAAGGCAATGCAGCGGTGGTAAAGTGCAAAATACCCTCATTTGGAGGATCGGATGAATGCAAGCATATGGTATTTGCTTGAATGTCAGAATAATTCCGCGTGTATATCGTACTTAAGTTTGTTTTAGGTACCAACCTCCCATGTAACTACCTACCATTCCTTGCAATTGTTTCAACTGTTCCATTCATTTTATTTCTTTTAACTTTCTGCTTAACTTCTCTCCATTTTCACGTTTTTATCTACCGGTAAATGCAGTTGTCATTCAAAGCTATGAATCCGAAGCCGATAATGAATATGTCATACGTGGCAACTCAGTGGTAATGAAATGTGAGATTCCCTCATATGTGGCAGACTTTGTTTTTGTTGATCTATGGTTGGACTCAGAGAACACAAACTACTATCCGGGCACTGATAAGGAAACTGGTATTGCGAAAACATACCTCATACGAAAAAAAATTAAATAAAAATTAAATATGTTTCGCATGTTCCAATGTGTTCTTTCTGCATATTATCCCATTTCTCAATCAACACTATATTTTATTTGCGTTTTTCATTACATAGGCCATTTTGTTTTGTTTTCATTTAGTCGTGCATCAGTTTTATCAAACACGCGTGATCGATGAATTTGTTTTACGTGGCAACTCAGCGACACTCAAGTGTCTGGTGCCATCTTTTGTCGCCGATTTTATTACCGTAGAATCGTGGGTGGATGAGGATAGTGTTGAATTCATGCGCGCCGATAGCAATGAACTAATGGGTAATTTTTCGTGTGTTGAAGAGAAAGAAGTTAATAATATAAGTAAACCAGTAAGAAAACGTTTTGCGCTTGTTGGTTGTCAGTTGACATACTTTTTTTGTGTAATCTCCAACATCCTACTTCAGTTCCTTACCAGCAGTGCAGCGTTGCATTTTGTTTTAAAAATACGTTTCATATGTGTGAATTAAATTACAATTTCATTGTTACCAAATCACTGTCCCGTTTCCTTTGCAGTTGTCAAACAATTTTTTGAGTCACAAGTGTACGATGAGTATGTTATTAAAGGCAATGCCGCCATTTTCAAATGTCAAACGCCATCTTTTGTCGCGGATCATATAGACATTGTCGATTGGGTTGATACTGACGGTGGTGTCTACACAAAAACCAGCGCTGGTAGTTTTAATTTAAATTTCGATTAAGTTATATTTAATTTAAGGGGGATTTTCTAGTTTTCTGTTCCCAAAAGTTATACCAAACTCAAATTCTCTCACATATCTATTATTAATTAACGATTTTTATTTAATTTCATTACTGCAACATTACAAAACAACGCATCTCATTTTACCTTCTCCATTATGCTCCTTTTTTCTACTTTACATGCTCTTCCACTTTATAGTCGTTCCGCAATCCTATACGGTAAATGTCATGGATGAGGCTGTGTTGCGTGGCAACAGCGCCATACTCAAATGTCATATACCCAGTTTTGTGGCGGATTTCATATCAGTCGCTTCATGGGTGGAAGATGAAGAACGCGAAATTTTCACCACTAACGATGGCGTCGGGCACTTTGATAGCGGTAAATAATGCTGGTTTTGACAGTGTGAAATTGATAAAGGAATTACGTAATATATTGTTTCTGTTAAATTTGTTCACAAATGTTCCATGCATTATCCCGCTTCCACAAAAATCACATTGTCTGTCCCGTAAACTAGAGTCTGGCGCTGCTTTCAGTCTGTATACAATCACATTTTCGAGATGATTTGACTAGGATATTTACATAGGCTATTCGCGTTTTCAATCTGCTTTTATTCTTATTTTCTCTGCTTATTCTTACTTTATGTTTCAAGTTGCTTTTCATAAATGATTCCTCGTTCACTTTTTCTTACATTTTGTTGCTCTTCGTTTGTTTTATTTTATTTCGTTTTTCATTCCTATCCATTCCTTTAAACTTCCTGTTGTCATCCAAATATTCCAAGGGTTCGTCCAGCCTGCCTTTACCCACGAAAATCCCCCTTCATGTAGCATAGTTTTGTAGATTTTGTATTTATAATGTAAATAATTGTAACAAAAATGCTAATAACAATTAAATTAATTACTAAAAAATTATTGATAAATAAATTAACTGTAAAAATGTAAATATATACACTTCTGAAAATAAAAATATGTGAATGAAATGCATTTTATTGGCATTTTTGTTTCACGTTTCAATGCATGCTGACGTCATTTTTACATGTATAAGATTAACTCGCTTTGATCGCTTTTGCCGAGCAAATTTATTTCCATACGTAATAATCAGGAAACCATATTGCAAATATTTCATTTATAGTTATTTAATTTTGAAACATGTTAAAAAAGAATTATGCGATTGTCTGGCGTGTGTAAACACATCTTAAAGCGCTAGCCATTTACAAACCAATCGAAGTAATCGATATCGTGTCATCACTTTGGTTGACAGCGCAAAATTTCCGAATTTAGGTAAAGTGACAAAATAAATTTTAGAGCTTTGCGAAGTAAAATGATTAATAGAAAATATTGTGGATTAATGAAAACAGAAGCAAAACATATGAAGTTGCACTCAACTTTAAACTAACTACTAGTAAAGCAAATATACCATACAATATTTGTACATATAAATCTTTTTCCGTGCTGATTGTTACACGGGTTTCCGGTAAATGAAGTGGAAATAAGTTGTTCAAACAGTTAACGTATTGTTGTAAATGATTATATCAGTTACCGTTTAATCATAGTATTATATAGTATAATTAACTTTATTAACAAATTATCAAAATTAACTGAAAAACTATAGTGTGTTTTGCATATTTAAATTAGTTTCAAGTAAATACAAGTTTATCAACAATAAAAAAGGCGCTTGTTAAAACCTTTCAAATGATAATATTTGACAAAAATAATTATGATATGTATGTATAGTATATTACTATGGTATTAACAAAAAAATATTTTCGTAATAAACTTTTAACGTTTGACAACGGCAAATGCACTAAAGTTTTTCAAATATACATACTTATATACACAACTAAAAGCATGCTTTTATATACATAAGTATGTACTATATACTAAATTATCGTACAGAGCTACACTTTAAATAATAAGAGATTTTAGAACTGGAAGAAATTGTATTTGAATATAAAATAAATAAATAAAATTGTATATTTTGCCAAGTTAAAAAAAAAATCTCAATATTTATTTACAGTGTAGTGTTGCATGCGTATTTTTATGTAGCAAACGCAAACTCAAACGCAAGATATAAAATTTTCTAATGTATTGATTTTTTTCTACTCCTTACTATTAATTTTGTGCTGCGTTTTCGAAACCAGATGGTAAATATTTGGTTTTGCCCTCTGGTGAACTGCATATTCGCGAAGTGGGACCCGAAGATGGTTACAAAAGCTATCAGTGTCGCACCAAGCATCGTCTAACTGGTGAAACACGATTGAGCGCGACGAAGGGACGCTTGGTGATCACAGGTAAGTTGTAAACTTTAAACGTATTTTTAGTAGCGTAAAATAATTGTAACGCATAAATGGACGCAGTTAAAATTTGGTTAATAGTGTTTAGCAACATTTGGTATTATTGGAGCTTAAAAAGAATATTATTATTATTTAGATAATAAAGCCAGTAACATAGTTGGGCGCTAATTCATAAAAGCTTTTAAATAATAGGAACTCTACACCAGAAACAAATCGTAAATGAAAAATAAACTTTTTAAGATGCATTTTTGCCTTTAAGAGATAAATTTTGCTCCAGTTTGAAATAAGTAATATAAAAAGGTCTGATATTGCATGACCCGATTAAAACTAAAATTGAAACTAAACCTAATAACTTAAAATTGAAACTAAAAATCTAAACTAAAAATTAAAAAAAAAATTAATATCAAAAATTATTACATGAGAAATGTTTTGAAATTTTAAAAAGAAAAATGAAATAAATATTCGTAGTTTTAACTGTGTCACTTTAAATAACGGTAACTACGAAAATTCAGTTCTCACCTAAACTAAATTTAAAAAAAGAATAACAAAATAATAGTATTATGTACATATTTAATGGAAATGAAAAATATGAACTTTTCAAAATTAATTTAATGCTTACAAAATACAAATTTTTCAAAAATAATTGAAATATGTGAATTTGTACAAAAATTGTCAGGACTGGATTTTCGAATATTTGAAATAAAAATATTTTACCAAATATTATTAAAAATAATAAATTTATTTGCGTTGTATAATTTAATTATTCCTATTGGTTTTGGTAAAATGTTTTTGTTTTAGTTTTATATTGTACATACATATGTAAGTACATATCCTTATACTTGACCTTTGTGCTGCAACGGGAAGAAAATTGTTGATACTGTGGCCGAGTTTGAAAAACAAAATACTGAAAATGTAACAAAAGTTAAAAAGTAAATGCTAACTACTAACTTTGCAAAAAGTTGCCACACTTGTTGAATTTTAAAACTTAAACATTTTTATAATTACCGTTGCAGTTTAGGCTTGTAATATAATACAAAAATTGCATAACTGTGTACAGTTAAAAATTAAAAAGAAAATCATTGTTACTTTACAATTTTGAATTAGAAGAATTTTGCACAGTTATGCAATAAACAAGCGTTTCCAGCTTAAAAAATATTAAAGTTTTTCCTTATGTAATTTTTGAAATATTTTTTTATTTAAACTAACTTTTAATAAAAACACTCACTTTTATAAAAAAATTAAAAATATTTTTTCTGCTGGTAAACATATTAATAGTATATTGGGCCATATGAATTGTGAATATATTTTTATTGCTCAATATATAAAATATTTACTTTTAAGTTATTTGAAATATTTGAAGCAACAACTTTTTGATATAATTATGAAAAAGAAAAATCAATCAAAAAGATTTTTAGCTTAAAATCTTTTTCTTTGCTCCGAAGGAATGGCATGAACAATTATTTTGTATAAAAAAAGAAATATAAAAAAATGAAAAGTAAAAAAAACATTATTTAATATAATGAAACTATTGCTAAAGACTTATTTCAGCAAAGTTTTTAAACTGTTCTGTTAAAAAATATTCTGTATTTAAAATTTAACTAATCAATTAAACAAAAAAATTCTAACGGTAACATCAAAAAATTGTTGCTCCCTTAGCCTGCATTGAAAACTGCCTGAATGTTGGGATAGGGTAAACTGTTGCGCGAATTAATAATGCGAAATTAAAAAAGATAAATTCCGTAAGTAATAAATTTATAAAGCAATATTTAATGTTAAATTAAATTTCAAATGCATTAAATTTTTTTGCCTGACTTGAGCTTGAACATATGGAGCATTTACTTCCTGATTAAAAACAAAAAAGTAATTTGTTCGTTACATTTTGTGCCACTGTGCGCTGAGCACAGTACCTAAATACTAGCCAAATTCGCACCCTTATCCTAAGCAAAAATTTCAAAAGTGCAAGGTAAGTGCGCATTCATAGTAAATATCATACTTTTAAACTAAATAAATACTTTAAATATAACTACATTTTAAATGTGCAATAATTTATTGTAAGGCTCGCATAAATTTTTGAGCTCAGCCTATGTTAAATGAATATATATTTCTAAAAACTAATTTACAGAACCGGTTGGCAGGGTATCACCGAAATTCCCCACTGTGCAAACGAGCAGCAGCTTTACGGCGGCCGCACGAGCGGGCGTCACACTTCTGTGCCCAGCTCAAGCCTATCCAGCGCCAATGTTTAGGTGTGTCCCTGATTTAGTAATATTTTAGTTAATTATGAAAGTTATTTTGGTCTTTGGTGGTAAATAAAAAATTTCAAAATCATTCGAGTAGTCTATTTCAACACTCATACAGTTTTCGTATCTCGCTTTTACTTACCCTTTTTAAATAATATCCACCTTACCTCGTACATCGTATTTGTAGAACCTGTTGGTAGCGTTGGCCCACGTCTACTCTCCGGCAATGATATAAAAGTGATTATCACCCCTGGTAATAAATCAGTCACGTTACTCTGTCCAGCGCAAGCTTATCCGGTGCCAATATTTCGGTAAGCGTATGATTTGTATGCAGTCCTATCCCTCTCATAGTCGTTGATTGGGTTACAAAAGCCTTACAAATCAAATCGAGCTACTCAAATTAATAATTATTTAACTCAAACCGCAGTGTTTAACCTATTCCAACATCCTGTCTCTTAGCTAAACCAATACTTATTTTTTATATTTCTTCCATTTATGAAGTTTTAATTGTTTGCTTTAGAGCCTGTCGGTACCGTTGGTCCTCGTCTTACTTCGGGTGATGAATCACGTATCGTAAAAATAGATTTTACCAAAAGCGCCACATTGCTTTGTCCTGCACAGGCCTATCCGGTGCCATTGTTTAGGTAAAAGCATTTCTAGCATAACAAAAACGCATAATTAAGGTTATCCCAACATCAGTTGTATTCAATCAAACAAGGTTCGCATAATTTTCTCGACTTTATTGGTGTTATATTTGTTTTCTAGAACCTGTCGGCTCTGTGAGCCCGAAAGTTTTTGCAAACGAAGAGAACATAAAAATTATACGCGTGCCATTGACTCACAGCGTGACTCTATTGTGTCCGGCTCAGGCGTATCCAGTGCCAGTTTTTAGGTAGGCCAAAAAAAAAAATTGCAAACTCTGTTTTGATTGGAATTTGTATGCTGAGCTTGTTCCAACATTCAGCAGGCTTTCAAAAGCTTTATACATGGTTAAGACACCATATTAGAGTATACATTTTAAATGCTTTCTTCAGAGCCCGTTGGAAGTGTTAGCCCTAAAATGACTGCTGGTGATGATGCAATAAAAATTCCAAAAGTATCTATTGGACAAAGTGCAACATTAATGTGCCCAGCTCAGGCCTACCCGGTGCCAGTTTTTAGGTAAAATTTTATATTAATTTCTGTGCAAGCTTTACCCCATCCCAACAAATTTACAATTTTCTACGATATTTCATTATCCATTATCCTCATTTGTTTGTATGAAATGCATCAGAGCCCGTTGGTAGCGTGTCACCAAAACTAACTTCCGGTGACGATTCGCGTACCGTAAAAGTGCATAAAGGTCAAAGCGTTACGCTGCTCTGCCCAGCGCAGGCATATCCCGTGCCGTTGTTTAGGTAATGATTTTTTGAATTAACATAATTTTATAAAATTGAAGCAAGCATGTTTTTAGGCATTTTTATTCCAATCTACGGGCAGTTTTCCGAACACTTATGAACTATTCTCACTGTTAGTTATTTGTTATTGCAGAGCCTGTTGGTAGTGTTAGCCCCAAAATCAATTCTGGTGATGATTATAATCATATAAAGTCGAAGAGCGGTCGCAGTTTGAGCCTGCTTTGCCCAGCTCAAGCATATCCTACACCGATTTTCAGGTATTAGACAATTTTTCCCTCATTAAAGTCGATATTTGTAGTATTTTTGGATCACATTTCCCATTAACTACAAATTCGCAACTAACCCACGTTTCTACTTCAAAATTCAAGGTCCTTCACGATGTGGAGTTTGAACAGTTAGTAATGAGACAGTAGTATAAACATCGATTATTAAGTGACTAATAAGGCATGTTCACACGCATTGCAAATCGCTCTCGCTTTTAACTCTACTATCATTATTACAAACATTTAAATAATTTATTGAAATTTTCCAAAGAATTGTAGGCAGTTTTCAAGATTTTATTTGCACATAGTTACGATTTTTATTGCAAGAATTCTTTTTATATGCCCATATTTATAAATTCCTAGAACCTGTAGGCAGCGTCAGTCCCAAAATCAGTATCGGTGAAGATTTAAAGCACGTTAAGGGTAAACAAAATCAAGGTTTAAGCTTGTTGTGTCCCGCACAAGCATATCCGCAGCCAATTTTCAGGTAATATTTGGATATTCAATTATTAATGCAGTAGAATAAAATAAAAATTTATTATAAAGTGTCTGTATTAAAAAGTACCGTATCCCAGCAAATCAGTCAGCTTTTGACAGCGTTTAACTTAACCGTTAAAGAAAATTTCAGAACCCGTTGGCAGCGTTGCACCGAAAATCACATTTCTCGAACGCTTTAAAGTGAATCAAATTGCCAGTGGCAGCAGTAGCGCTATATTCTGTCCAGCACAGTCATATCCCGTGCCGATTTTCAGGTGTGTAACTATACACGCTCGCTACAAATCGTTTTTGAAAAATGCAAAGCATACTTTCAGGCAGTTTTACATAGTTTTCAACCACATAGATTACACAGAAACTATAATTTATCGGTAACTTTATTTATTTGTTAATCAGAACCAGTTGCCAGCGTACGTCCAAAGGTGCAGCTGCAGGACAAACATCAATTTATCGATGTCGAATTGGGTCGCAATTATGCCTTACTCTGCCTTGCGCAGTCCTACCCAATGCCTGCTTTTAGGTACAAATATGTAATTTTCTAAAATGTTTTAACACAATTTTTAGTGATTCTCCACTTTACCACAACAACATTCAGGAGTTTTCAGATACTATTTTGATGTTTTTTTTTATTTTTACAAATAAATACTTTTCCTATTTTTCGCAGAACCAGTTGGTAGCGTCAAGCCCAAAATTAACGTGCAGGACAAATTACAGACACGCGAAATCGCGAGTGGCGTTGGTTTTGCTTTACTTTGTCCGGCGCAGTCATATCCGACACCAGCACATAGGTAGTTACAGTTTTGCATATTTTCCGACAACACAAAACAAAAAAAAATTGGTTACAAGATCTGATCAAAAATTGTTGGTTATTTCCATAACTATAGGTGTTGTAAACTCTGTCCCAACATTCTGGCATACATTTAGGCGCATATTAGTTACTCATTTTCTTAAAAAATAGTTCATTAGTATTTTTATTCTAGAACCAATTGGCTCAGTGGCTCCCCGGGTCAATATTGAAAGCGAATTAAATATTGCGCGTGCTAATTTGGGCGAGAGTTTCAGTTTGAAATGTCCGGCGCAGTCCTATCCCATACCCGCTTATAGGTAGGCAACTAAATTACTTATAAATGCCTGGCTTATTTCTTCCGCTCGCTGACAGTTTCTTAGATCCCAACAGACAGTTGAAATTTTCTTATTAAATGTCTAACATAAATAATATATTTTTTCCTTTCTCCAGAACCAATTGGCTCTGTGCGCCCCAAAGTTAATATGGAAAGTGAACTTTCCAGTGTACGCGTTTATTTGAGTGAAAGTTTTAGCCTAAAATGTCCAGCTCAGTCATATCCGATACCTACATATAGGTAGGTTTGGAGTATAATTTTCGAATTTTTTTTTCTTTCAATACTAGTTTGAGTTAATATTCAGGCAGTTAGGTAATTTTGCAATATATTTTTATCAGTAATATTGATATATTCATTCAAAATGTGTAGAACCTGTCGGCAGCGTTCCGCCCAAAATGAATCTGCTCGAAAAAGTGCGCACCATGCAGGTGCCTCAAGGTGCTACTTATGCTATGCAATGTCCCGGGCAAGCATTCCCGGTGCCAATAGTCAGGTATGTCCCTGAAGCAATTGTTGTTTAGTTTACTGACGTATTGGGAAGATTATGGATTATATGATAAGGCTTTAAAAATACTAATAGCCACGTTGCCAAAATCATTCCAAAAACATGTTTGTATTCAAGAAAACTAAACATTTCCTTTAACGCAAGTATACTTAAGCATTCAGGCAAGTTTTCTATTAAAACCTTTTCATTTAAGTTTCTAAAAGAATCACATTTTATTGAATTATTTTTCTAGAGCCACTGGGTTCGGTGCCACCAAAGATACTTAAACATTAATGATAAATTCCTTTTGATGCAAGTCAAATTGGGTCATAGTTTCTCAATGCAATGTCCAGGTCAAGCATATCCCGTGCCGATTGTCAGGTACTTACTTACCATGAATTGCTTTATGTATTTTTAAAAAACAGATTTCCATGCACACTCTGCTTCTATCCCGACATTCATTATCAGTTTTTTTGTACACATTTTGAAAAATTTTCTTTCTCATATAGAACCCGTCGGCTCAGTGCCACCAAAGGTAACAAGCTTGCATGATAGATTCCAAGTTTTACAAGTAAAATTTGGCCAAGAGTTCTCCATGCAGTGTCCAGGTCAAGCATATCCGGTTCCTATTGTGAGGTACTTAAATCAAATATTTCAGTGTTAAATCTTTCTCTTATGCCAAAGCAACGTTCATAACCCTCTTTAAGCAAACACTCTCTATTTTTGTAGTTCAAGCAGTTTTCACCGCATTAAATCCTTAAGCATTTTTAATAGTTCTTATTGTTATTATTATATAATTTTAGAACCTGTGGGCTCAGTACCGCCAAAACTCACTAGTTTACATGACAAATTTCAATTTATACAAGTCAAAATGGGACAAGAGTATGCAATGCAGTGTCCCGGACAAGCCTATCCCGTTCCAATCGTTAGGTGTGTTTATATTGAGTAGTGAAATTTAGCATAAAAGTTTTGATTATTTGATCGAAAAATAATAATAAATAGTTTACAATCTCATCCCAACATTTACGTTGTTAAACCAAGTTGTCGAATACTTCAAATAAATTTATTTATTGCATTTTCCTTAGAACCGGTCGGCAGTGTTGCACCAAAAGTCGATACACGTGATGAGTTCACATTCGCTCGCACTCGTTTGCACACCGATAAAGCGCTCATATGTCCGGCACAATCGTACCCGGTGCCTGCTTTTAGGTAAAGTCAAACAGGTCAAAGGCACAGTTTAGACACACAATCTTGAGGTTTTGAGGTTATGTAACGGTACACAGTTATCGAAAATTAGAATAAGCCTAAGAAAGAGGCACTCCCAACATGAAGGAATTTTCAAAAATAATAATTTACAAAATAAACTATTTATATAAATTTCCACTTCGATTTCATACGTTCGCAGAACCGGTAGGCAGTGTTGCACCGAAAGTCGATATTAAAGATGAGATAAATTATGCACGCGCTGAAGTCGATCACAGTTTTGCCTTAATTTGTCCAGCGCAGTCTTATCCGGTACCGATTTATAGGTGAATAATGGATTGATAAAATTAAAAATTGTAATTTTTTTTGATAATCTCTTCAGCTACGCTTCATGGTTAAAATGTGTGCTATGTTGCATAGTTTCCATCCTAAGCATTCAGACATTTTTCAAAATAATTAGGGTTTTCACATGGTCTCATAAAGTTATAAGTTATACCGATCCGAAAACAAAGCGTTCAGAGTTGTATTTGCAAAACTTATTTTAGTATGCAATCCAGCAACAAATTTTTTAAACTAGTATAAACATTTATGATTTTATGATTTTACGATGCTTTATGATACGTTGTGAGTACCCCAAATGTATGAGGCTCATAAATTAAAAAATTTCAGAACCCGTTGGTAGTGTAGCGCCGAAAGTGGATCCCAATGATCGCATTAAATGGGTTGATAAACCGGCTGGCAACTCTTTAAACTTATTCTGCCCATCACAATCATATCCGGTGCCGATTTATAGGTAAGCCTTGGTGCATTATATGTGCGAAAATGTGTGAAATTCGTAGTGAGCTTTAAAAAGCTTTAAACGAGAAGGATCGGAATTATATGAGCATAGTCGGTGATCCTTACGGGTTGCACTTTACTCCATATGTGTATGTAAGAATTCGGTTAGGTCTACTTTTTATTCAATTAAGTCTACCAATATGCGTATGTATGAATTCCATTCTTATAAGGTTAGGTCTATTTTTTATTCAATTAAGTCTACTTAGTAGCAAATAAGTGTTCAAACTGCTTATAAACAAAGTACATCTCAACTTGCTTGCAACTTTCCCAACATAACGGCAGTTTAACTTACTGAATATATCAAGTCAGTTCTCAAAGTCCTTGTAATGATTATATTACAGAACCGGTGGGCAGCGTCGCACCAAAAGTAGATGTCAAAGATCGCATCAATTGGTTGGATAAGCCCTTGGGTAAAGCTTTTAGTTTACTCTGCCCGGCACAATCATATCCAATGCCAGCTTATAGGTATGTGCAACATTTATACAGGCGGTTTTCATTGCAACACAAGCTTATTTATATTTGTAGGATTTTATGTTAACTGTTTCAGAACGATTTTTCAGAACCCGTCGGCTCAGTAGGCCCTAAAGTGAATATGCATGACAAAATGGATTTCGGCATGCGAAAGTCCAATACTTCAATGAGTTTACTTTGTCCAGCACAGGGCTTTCCAATGCCAGCTTTTCGGTAATAATTTGTAAAATTATTAAATTACTATGAGTTGACCGCTAAAACGCTTAAACCCTAAACACGCAGGCAGTTTTCTTTATATGTTTTGCAAAAATTTTAGATATTTAAAATTACAAGTTATAGTTAAAATACTATTTCAGAACCCGTTGGCTCCGTTGCTCCAAAAGTCGATATTAATGATAAAGTCAAAGTGGCATTTACAAAGGAAAATGCTTCATTAAGTCTGATTTGTCCAGCCCAAGCTTTCCCGATGCCAGCCTTTAGGTAGGATGACAATTGATAATAACCAATAACCGTGAATTTCACTTTAGAAGCAACTCATAAAAAGTAGAATTTGCTAATTAAAATACAATATGTCACTTAAAATTCGTTTCATCGCTCATCTCTTTCCGATTAGCTGTCAATCGATTAAATTTTTTTAATTAGATAAAAGGTCAAAAAAAGATGTGAGTGTCGATTATTAATAGGCGAATTTGAAATGGTTCTTATAGAGTTGAACAATTAATTATAGTCGTATGCCGCACGGCTTACTATTCCCAACATTCTATAGGATATTCAAGTTGTGCTATAATATATCATACAATTTATTTTGTGCGTTATAACAACTTCATCGCTATTTTTCCTTAAAATTTTGCAGAACCCGTTGGCTCTGTAGCGCCCAAAGTTGAAATGAACGACAAATTGGGTTTTGCTATACGTCAAGCTAATGCTTCATTGAGTTTGCTGTGTCCCGCTCAAAGTTATCCAATGCCATTTTATAGGTGAATATTTGAAAATATATATCATATGCTTTATTGCCAAATAGATAGATGATGGAGTTGCCTAAAAGCGCCCATACAGAGGTGCGTTCGATCGGTATGTGTGCGCTTGCGGTTTATCGTGTATGGGCTTGTTCGCGTAATCCATGTTCGCGAAAATGTTTGATTTTTTACGATCGGTGCGCAAACATGTTTATCGTGTATGGCGTTGTCGGCGCATCTCATTTCTCTCGTGTCGCCGAACAGTGAAGATCGCGGACGATGGCAAGTGTTAAGGGCTTCAAAAAGTCGATTTTTTTGAGGATTTTTCTGGGAGGGAAACAAATTATTGATTCAAGCGAAATTTCTAGGCTTTATAGTTATATATTTGAACATCTTTCGCAAATTTTTTGGATACGAAATCTTTGATATTCTGCCTTTGGGAAGCAATTGCCCGATGCATCTCGCATGTAGGGAAACTGGGGTACCTTTGACTTTGGGGCACATTTGACTATGGCATTTTCGAAGTCAAGCCAGTAAAATCAATCGCATTTATAAATTGTGGTGCAGTAATTGATTTTATTCAATATGTTGAACCAGTTAGTGTTTATACATTTTGGTGAAGCAACACGTGTTTTTCTCTTTTCTTTGCGTTCTGTGTTATTTTGTGGCAGTGATATGCAAGACATTTGTGAAGTCAATTGAACACCATTATAAAGTGCTAAGTGAACTTAACTAGTATTATTATCAATAATTTTGAAAAGATTTGGAAATTTAAGAATAAAAGAATTGAAAAGGTAAGAAAATTGAAATTTCTAAAGTAAACTCAGTTGGGGTACATTTGACATTTTTGAAGTAATGAATGCACTTTATTCAATTTAGTGTTGATATTCAGCAGGAAAATGGTACGCAATTACAAAAAAAAAGACTAATCAGGGTGCCATAAATGAAGATAATATTAGAAAGGCAATAACGGATATCAGAAATGGGACTGAAATGCAAACTACAGCTGCCATCAAATACGGAATAAATAGAACAACTCTAATCATGCGTTTAAAACATAAGGCACCTTCTTTCAGATTCTGGCAATGATAGCAGCTCTGATGATTATTTTAAATTTCAATCGAAATTCACATCTCGCCAGACATTTAATAAGCAACAAGAAACCGATATTTGTGATTACGTCAAGAAATGTGCTTTTTATTCTTACGGCTTAACTTATCAAACTTTAAAAAAGTTTGCATATGATTACGCTAAAGCTAAAAATTTGGTTAAACTGCCTGGGAAAAATCCAAAGAAGCTGGAGAAGATTGGCTTTGCGGATTTCTTAAAAGAAATGATTCTATATCTCTTCGTAAACCTGAAAAGATCAGTTTGGCAAGATTACGCGGTTTTACTAAATCAGCAGTGGAAAGTTTTTTCAAAAACCTTACTACGTTGTTTGAAAAGTACTCATTTCAGCCAAAAGATATCTATAATTTGGACGAAACTGGTTTAACTACCGTGATGGAGCCTATTAAGGTAAGATAGGCTTATAAATTTAGTCGTATTTTTAGCCTGGTTGAAAATACACGTTAATGACTTTAAATAACATATTTCTTCTCTAGATTTGTGCTGCAAAAGGACAACGTTCTGTTTCTCAAGCATGTTCCGCTGAGCGCGGCAGCTTGGTTACAATCGTTGGCATAGTTAACGCTGCGGAAATCGTTAGCCTTCGGCTTATATATTTCCTCGTATTTCAGTGAAAGATTCGGAAATGGATGCATGCCCGGTTCGTTGATATTGAATACAAAATCCGGATGGATGATTTCCGAACTCTTTGCAAATGTGCTGAAACACATTAAAAACTTTACAAGTTGAAAACCCAATTCTAATTCTGCTTGATAATCATGCGTCACATTGCAGTTTGGAAAGCATTAACTATTGCGCCGAGGCTGGAATTGTATTACTTTCTTTTCCTCCACATACATCCCATTGTCTACAACCCTTGGATGTATCAGTTTTCGGACCCTTTAAGCAATTTTGTCGCAAAGCCTTTAACGATTTTTTAACCACAAATCCTGGAAAACAAATCATATCGACCTTAACTCAACAACGATTAATATTTTCCCAGAAAACATAATGAACGGATTCAAAGTAACAGGAATTTGTCATATTTTTCAAGATGAAACATTTGCGCTGGAGTCTGTAAAGTTGAACGCGTTCATCCTGATAGATCGATGATATTTACAAAAAATCCACAAAGCAACCTATATTATAACTCACCATGTCGGAATCAGCGCAACTGCATGCATCGAGAAGTGGAACTTCCCGAATCCTTACTTCTTCAACTGAAAAAAGAAGGACTACTATAAAGAAAAATTTTAAAACCGCCAAGCGCACTCTCAAGTTTTCACAGAAGAGAACACAGCAGGCTTAAAAAGAAAACCTCATAAAAATGATGAATTTCTAATGGATTCCCTCCTGATGATGAAGGTTACCTTGAATCCCGGGCAGATGATTTAGAGACACACAAAATAACTGATGATGATAATTTGACTGTGGGAGACTACGTTCTGTGTTCAAAAAACATCAAAAACACCGTTTTCTATGTCAAAATCAGATAGAAACGTTTGGCAACTGCATTATAACATCAAATTTTTCCGAAAGACATCTCCTTCAAGCATGGCTTTTGTTAATCCAGATTGAAGATTTGGCTATAATTATGCGCAGTGAAATAGAGCTGAAGTTGCCAGTTCCTGAAAATCCTGCTTCAACTTCACGGTGTCGTACAAAATACATTTTTAAACTGGACTTATCAAAGTATTATATAAAATAATTTTTTATCAAAACTTATAATTCATTTCCTTTAAATTTTTCTTTTCTTTTAATTCAAAACTTGTAACTGAAATATTTTTTGCTTTCCAAAATTAAAATAAAATGAGTTTATATACAAAATGCTGTTTTATTTTAATTTAATGTAGGTGTCAAATGCTCCCCTCCTAAAGTCAAATAAACCCCGTGACAGGGGCACATTTGACAAAATAAAACTGTAAATTAAAGTGTAAAAGGGAGTCGCTGAAAAAAAAACTCCGGCAATATTATAAAGCTGAATAATTGCTCTAAAGCAGGTAACAACTTATTTTATGATAATTCAAACACATTTCGAGAAATTTTATTTCAAAAAAAAGGTGTCAAAGGTACCCCAGTTTCCCCTACATTTTTCGGACGGCGGCCAGGATGCAGGTCGCAATTTTTATTGAAAATAAAAAATTCAAAGAGATTCATATTTTCTAATAATTCATCTCCTAGTTAAACTAAAAAAATTCAAAAAAAAAAGTGTAAAATTTAAAATTTTATTAAAAATTTAATAAGTAGTGGCTTTTGATCAAAAGAATTTTACTTTATGCTGTTTAAAAAAATATGTTAAAACTTGACTTTTCTTAATATTTTTTTTAGTTTAAATATAAGATAATTTTATGTCAATGATAATAAACTTTGCCCTAATTCCATACGACGTTTAGTTTTTTTTTCTATCCTGCCCGCCAATTAAGAATAATCGTAAAAATGAAAAACCGAGAAATCACGCTTCAAAGTTTTCGCTTTTTGCCTAAGCGCTCATATATATACATACATAGTGTAAGAAAAATAAAAGTTGGAATAACTTATTAACGAAATTCCATGAAATAGATAAAAATGCTACATTAGAAATAAATTCCAAGAAATGTTCCGCTTGCCTGTCGCACATGTTAACTCTGTGAAGAACGGACGCAAAATGGATTTGTGTGTCGTGTATGGGCAAACGAATTCATACCGATCGAACGCACTTGTGTGCTCGTGTGTGGGCACTATCGATCTTATATGGAAGCATTTTGTATCCTTAGAAGCTAAAAATGATAATTTATTTTGATAAACATTTGAAAATCCAACATTCAGGCTTTTCAAAATAAATATTTTTGCAGACCTTGACGTTAACATCGTTTGGTGTTTCTAATATTTCAGAACCTGTGGGCTCAGTAGCACCTAAAGTTGAGATTAAAGACAAAGCCGGCATATTTTTAGGGAAACTTAGCGAGTCTCTAGCTTTGTTATGCCCTGCTCAATCATATCCGGTGCCTCTATACAGGTATATAGTACGAAAAATACATCGTAAGTTTTTGTGAAAAGTTTAAATATTTTTATTGATCGCTAAAAGTGTTTCATGCGTTCATAGATAAAGTAACGTAATAAAATAGTCGTATAATAATATTTGTTATGCGTAAATTCGAGATTTAAATGGATTTTCATAAAATTAGTGTTGACCATACTTTGGTTGGTGATATATTTATTAAATCTATAATTTTTGACTAATGTAAATAAATCTTTGTTAACGGCGTATTTAGACACGATTTTAAATTATCAGCTGACCAACATTCAGGTTTCCAGAGACCTTTAAAAATTTGCCTATTGAAGTAATACTAAAAAACAAACATATCAATACGTTTTTCTAGAACCTGTCGGCAGCGTTGCGCCAAAAGTTAATAAAAATGATGAATTCAGTCACGATCGTGTGTCAGAAAATCAGACGGTTGCATTAAAATGTCCAGCACAATCATATCCAGTACCGATTTATAGGTTCGTTGAAACTTTCACCAGAAGAGAAATTTAAGAAAAATGTTAAAGATAAAGATAAAGCAGTGTAAATGAGTTTTAAACTAAAAATAAACTTTGTACGCTGCAGAAAAACGGAATTCAATCAGCTGTTTTTTGTACAAATTGATCTCAACATTCAGTATTGTTTTTAACCTAGGCGTCACTTCGTTAAATATTTTAGATAATTTTGGTTTTAACTTCTTATAGAACCAATTGGTAGCGTTGCACCACGTGTCAGTCGAAAAGATGAAATCAATTATGATCGCATAAGGGTTAATCACACAATTGCGATACAATGCCCGGCTCAGTCATATCCAGTGCCAGCTTATAGGTGCGTTATCAGTTATAATTAGTTATAAAACATATTGCTTTTTTAATAAAATTTTGAACCCATTAAAATACTCTTCCCAGCATTCTGTTATAGTTTTTGATCAAACTAACTGTCATATAGTTTAAGTACCGGAAAATGTAAATTTTTCTCGATTTAGAACCCGTCGGTAGTGTTGCGCCACGCGTTAATAAAAAAGATGGCTATAATCATGACAGCATCGTGCAAAATCATAGCCTGGCGATTATGTGTCCTGCACAAGCATATCCAGTGCCAATTTATAGGTGAGGGAATGAAGGTTTAAAGTGTTCGTTTGATATTACTTTGAAATTTCTAATTCATATTCAGTTGGGGTTAACCTATCCTTGATCTCATAAAAAGCCCAACAAAATTTCTGTAAATTTAAAAATTTTAAGCGAACATAGTGGGAGGTTTACTGATGAGAAGAGTTCAATAATTTAATGTTATCGATTATTGAATATCAGCAATGTTAGCTAGTGCCTAGAGGTTCATGTAAATTGAGTTACATACGTATACAATGGTTGCTACTAGAATTTTAATGATTTTTTTTTTTAATTTTTTTAACAGAAAAATTTTAGTTTTGAAAAATTTCGGCATTAAAAAATTAGAAACCAAGTGCAGAATTGATTTTTTTTTTATTATTTTTAAATATTGAAGATTTACTTTAAATGCTTCCAGCTCATTTTGAAATTTTTACCTTCAACATTCAGGCAACAAAAATTATTAATCCTACAAATAAGAAGCTTTTAAGTGCGCATAAACTACAACAGTATTACTTCCAAACAAATTTTCTATCATCAGAACCCCTCGGCAGTGTTGCACCAAAAGTTAGCATAGCCGCACAACTACAAAATGCCGGTGTTAAAAGTCATTCAAGCGTTGCGCTCTTTTGTCCAGCACAATCATTTCCGGTACCAGCTTACAGGTATTACAACTAGCTTAAAGTGTGTAGTTAATATTGATGACAATTTAAACATTGATGTTGAGGCTTCAACCAAGCGATTGATTCTTAAAACTTTTGTAGTGAACACAAAGTTTTCGCTAAGCTAAGCGCTCTTTAATTATTCATGGCAGTTTTCAAACTTAAAACATACCCTAACAGATCTTGTTGTAAAATTATTGTTTTCGTTTTGTAGAACCCGTTGGTAGTGTTGCACCAAAGATAAGCGTAGGCGATAGACGTAAGGACGCTGAGGCGCGCATCGAAACGTCGTTGAGCATATTTTGCCCGGCACAGTCGTACCCTGTGCCAGCGTTTAGGTAATGTTGCAAGTGAAAAAGTTAATCTAAATTGTAATTAAAAATAAACACGGCTCTGACTGCATTAAAAAAATGTCAGTCTTTACAATAAACCAACGTCCGGCAGTTTTCTCTGTTGTTTTTTCCAATCGCTTGATAAACATGTTTGATATTTTGTAGAACCTGTGGGCAGCGTAGCACCAAGAATTAATCTTATAAATCGGCGTAATGACGCTGAAGCGGCCATCGGCGATACATTGAGTATATTTTGTCCAGCACAAGCGTATCCGGTACCTCTATTTCGGTAAAAATATGCGGCACTTAATTTAAAAAACCAAAAAAAAAAATATTATTAATGAAGTCATGAGCTCATCGTTTTTTGTTGAAAAATCCCACAGTTCGTTTTTTGGAGAGGGCAATGTTTAAAAACTCAAAACAAAATTTCGAAAAAAGTCAAACATTTTTAACTTGGATTCCAACATTCTGCAGTTTATATAATTTTTTGGTGGGTAATATTCCGTCATTAAAATTGTTATAATCCTTTAGAACCCGTAGGCAGCGTTGCACCGAAAATCAGTGTTGGAGAACGTCTGCGTGATGCCGGTGCCAAATTGGGTATGACATTTACGCTTTTCTGTCCAGCACAGTCATATCCAGTGCCAAACTACAGGTATAATCAAGTTCACATCATTAGATTTACCTCAAAAAACTTAAATTTATAGCTAAAGTCCACTTAATTAGATATTCAGGCAGTTTTCACAAGTATATCAATTTATTTAGTTTACTTAATTCCTGACTATTTACTATAGAACCCGTTGGCAGCGTGGCGCCAAAAATAAGTGTTGAAAATCGTTTAAAAAATGCAGAGGCACAAATTAATCGAAGCTGCACATTATTTTGTCCAGCGCAATCTTATCCAGTGCCGTTATTTCGGTAATTGTTTATTTAGAAAATTCAGTATAACCTCTGAATAATACGCAGCTTTACCTAAATTCCAACATTCAATGCCTTTTTTGTGTATTTTATTTCATATGCATATGTATGTATGTGTATACAACTTTTTTCTCAGAACCCGTAGCTAGTGTGGGTCCAAAAATCAATGCTTACGATGAGTTAACGAAGGTACGCGGCAGAAACGCCACCGATGTAACACTGCTATGTCCAGCACAGTCTTATCCGGTACCACTTTTTAGGTATTGTAACATTTTTTCCCCGTAGCAACGGTTACATTTTTTGTACACACGAAAAACTCCAAAATTCGGGTAGTTTTCAGAAATCTATTATACTACATTTATATATTTTAGTATTTAATAATATAATTCTTTAATTTTAGACAAATATTTTCTAAAATTTCAAGTAAATATTATCTTTGTTGTCTTTAGAGCCCGTTGGTAGCGTGAGTCCTCGCCTTACTTCCGGTGATAAAACTAGAAATGTAGATATTGCCTTGGGCGGTAGTCAGACAATGCTTTGTCCAGCTCAAGCCTATCCAGTGCCGATGTTTAGGTAATGAATTTGTCACTAAAGTGAGGCTGTGTGTTTAATATTTATCTAATTACAATAGTTTTTAAAAGCTCAGTCGTTAATATTGAAAATTAAGATGGCAGTTTTCAAGTTATTCTACTGGCATAAGTACTTTGTCGTTCGCATCTCACTTTTTTTTTTTTGATATTTCAAAATTGCAGAACCTATTAGTGGCGCTGCACCACGTGTTGCCCTCATACAAAAAACTGGCATAGAGTTTGTACAACTCGGCGGCTCACTGGGTATCCTGTGTCCGGCACAGGGTTATCCAGTCCCAACTTATCGGTAAGCAGAACTCATGGCTTCATTAGCGGCACTCTTGTAGCAGCAGTATTGAAGCTTGCTATAAATTTAAGAACTTGATTATATTAATTTACGAATGTTTCCCAAAATAAAGCTTGTTTTAGTTCTCAAAACTTTAGCAAGTTTACAACACGGATCGAAAAGTTTTAGCTTGATTGGATTTTCATTCGAACACACTTTCAAAGTTTTTTGAGATTAAAAGTATGGAAGATCTCTAACATCTAATATCTCTGGTCTAGTAGTAACTTTATTACGTATTGGGATGTGTTTTTCATTTGTTTGCAACAAAGATTTTGAAGCAAATTATATAATATTCAGGCAGTTTTGAATATACCATTGTTTGTTTAATAAACGTCAATTACTTAAATAAATGCATAATTTTAGAACCGGTGAGCAGTACAGTACCAAAGGTATCCTCACTTTCTAAATTCGATGTAAAAAGTTATCATTTGGGAAGCACTTTTGCATTATTGTGTCCAGCGCAAGGTTTTCCGGTACCGGTGTTTAGGTAATTATACTCTCGCAACAAAGTTGCTAAGGAGAGTATTATAGTTTTGTTTACATAACGGTTTTTTGTAAGTCCTAAAACTAAAATAGTCAGATATAGGGTTGTACATAGCAAAGTGATCAGGGTGACGAGTAGAGTTGAAATCCGTATGTCTGTCTGTCCGTCCGTCCGTCCGTCCGTCTGGCGTGGCGTCGCCCACTTATGGACCAAAAACTATATCTCAGGAACTACTAGACCGATTTCAATGAAATTCGCTTTATAATATTTTCTTAACACCCTGATGACATGTACGAAATATGGGTGAAATCGGTTCACAACCACGCCTTCCAATATAACGCTATTTTGAATTCCATTTGATGCCTTCTTTGTATAATATATATGTACATTAGGAACCTATGATGATAGCGGAATAAAGCTTTACACAAATACGGTATTTGAAAAATATGTAAATGACGGATAATGAAATCTCGATTATCACTTTATCATGCGAGAGTATAAAGTGTTCGGTGGCGGTGTTGTGTGTTAAAGGTTAGGCTAGTCTGGTCCTTTGCGATACCATACGGTGCTCCGTAATGAAGTCCATGAGAAGTAATCCGCCTTTAGGATGCCTGCTTTTGATTTAATTTGTGGCCCCACTGGCGATACCTCTTCAAACACTCATACCATTGGGCCCCCCAAATGCTTGAAGCGCAGCCTTGCCAATGCAAGGCAAGTGCACAAACAATTACCCATTGTTTCCCAAGTGCCTTGCTCTTAACGTTTTCTGCAGTCTTCTCGATCTGTCAGCCCCCCTTCTGAAGGCGTGTGCCGCCACCATACTATGACCTATGAGTATTCCAATTATTTTCCTACAGTCCCTTCAATCGATTGCCAGTAGGAAATTTGCATGCATATTTCTGATCTACCGTTTAACTTTTGCAGTTTTTGCACCCAGGTAGATCGTCCCATCGAATTTTGATATTCCTTGCCATGCTTTTGTCCAGATCCTCGCATAAACAATACCTGTATTGTCCAATGTTGATCATGTTTTCTGGTGACAGCCATATAACACTCTTGGCAGTCTTGTACATATTTTTATTGCCCTCGCTGCCTTTGTAACCTGGCATGCAATAGAGTTGAAATCGCTTGGTTCAGGCGACACTCTTCACTGCTGCCTTGCTTTTCAAGATATTTATGGGCGACATACGACAGGAGGTTGAAGCCTTGATTGTTGCAATTGAAAAGTGGGATCTTGTATTCGGTGCTTGCCAAACCGCCGTTACCATGGGTTCTACCAATGTAAATTAAAAAGATTAAAGAATTTGTAAACGCTACTTAGGTTAGGTAAGAGGGCTGATCAGAGATCGCACGTGAACTGATAATGTAGTCCTTTTTGAAGCCATTGAAAATAAGAACTCCCTTGTTCGGACTTACAGATTGGCAAAACGCTTTGTAGCCAATACAAATTTACAAAGGCGCTTAACTTGCGCCCGTTGTCTAAGTCTTGACCTCCTCCTGTCCCGGGACAGTCAAGAAGGAACCGATAATGATTCTAGGGTGCCTTTCCTTGCTAGCTTATCAACTTTGCAATTACCTGCGATTCCACTGTGGCCCGGCACCCATAACAGTCTAATCACAAATACTCTCGCTGAGCCCTAAATATTTCACTGTATCCGCCGGTTGCAGACGAATACCTCCTACTTGCGCCAATGGTGCCACCGGGATCTTATATCTTCTGCTGAGTAAAACCATTTCTGCTTTATTTGGGTTGATGGCGAATTTTGTTACAACGCTGAGATACCCCTGCGCCGCGATCCTCTAGTTTTTTGAGCAGGTCGTTAACGACTAGGATCCATAGAAGAGGAGGAAGAATCCCACCCTGTGGGGTTTCCCTCACATTTCGCTCTGCCCCACGCTACTTGCTCTACCAAAAATTTTATGACATTCATGCAGTTTTCAAGTGAAAATTTCCTATATTTTTCTTTCATTGTAATTTTCGAATAAATGTTATTACAATTTGCACAGAACCTGTTTCCAGTACGGCACCCAAAGTGCCACCAGTTAGCGCACGCCCATTAAGTGTGGCTCACCACTCAAGCATTTCGATTTTATGCCCTGCACAAGGCTACCCAGCGCCAAACTTTCGGTAAGCAATGAAGAAGATTTCAAGAAATTTGAAAATTCTTTTAATATGGAGACTTCAGGCAGTTTTTTCTATACTTAAGTATATCAAATGTGTGTTAAGGGGTTATATCCAGCTTTCGTTAATTTTTTAAGAAGCTTTTTTATTAGAAAATATTGAATAATAAAAAATGCAAATTAGAGCATTTAATGTGTTTTAATAAGGATTGATTGTAACTATTTTTAAAGTCCCTGATACTGTGGATGAACTCCGAAAAATCTTGTGCGGCGGTGAAAAAGATGTTTATGCTTAAACCATCATTACCTGAAATACTAAGAAGGCCGTGTGAAATTTTAAAGTCAATTGGTTCTGCCGCTCTAGGAACCGACAGCGCTTAAAGTTTTGAAAGCCTATTACTACTAAGTTACAAAATTCTTACAAACACGCTCATATCTCCGAAACCATTTGCAAGATAAAATTTTCGGAGAATTTCCTTTAATATGTACACATACATATTTAAATTGTCAAATGGATATAACCCCTTAAATAATATATTTAAACTCTAGTGACATGGAGTTGGTTTTATCGATTAACGATAAATTCGAATGCTCTAAAATTCCATTTATATTTGTTAGTTATGTGTTACGAAGAAATTAAAATTTCCTTGCTATACTTTTGCAGAACCTGTTTCTAGCTCGCCACCAAAAATTAATGCGCTCACCTATAAACCAAATATTGTCGAGTCAAATGCGGAAACAGCAATACTCTGTCCGGCGCAAGGCTACCCAGCACCTAGTTTTAGGTTAGCTATCCCAATTTTTACCTTTTATTTAAGTTGAAACAGATTGAATTTGTTAAGGAATTTCTATTTTGTATTCCAAAAAATCATTCAGGCAGTTCTCAACACCAAATAAATTTAAACATTCAATAAATTACTATTTTTTATATCTAAAATATAGAACCCGTTTCAAGTACTGCTCCGCGCATACCTTCAATAATGAGTAAACCCTTAAATATGGCGCATGGAAGTAGTGTTTCATTACTTTGCCCTGCGCAGGGATTTCCGGCACCTAATTTTAGGTAATACACATTGAATGCCACTAAAATTAATTTTACATTTTAAAATCAAAAAATGTTTTTAAATATTATTATTTTCAAGTTGAGGCAAATATAATGAGTTCTGATAACGTATAACAAAAATATATGCCAGAAAGTGAAATTTTTAATAATTTATGGCCGCTCACAGCCCCAACATTCATGCAGCATTGTAAAGCCTTCTGCTAATATTTTTATATTGATTTTTTAGAGCCGATTTCAAGTACCGTTCCACGCACTCCATCCCTAGTGCAAAAACCTTTGGAATTACGCGCCAACAGCGATTTATCTTTGCTCTGTCCGGCACAGGGTTATCCGGCGCCAAATTTTCGGTGAATACATACATATGTACATAGTTTTCAAATCATTAAAAATAAGTATAAAGGCCGATGTATTGTTTTCAAGTAAATCAATAAACCAGGCTAGTTGTACGAATTTCAAAACACTTCAGGCAGTTTGCTTGCGTCATACTTATGTGTGACGTGGGTTTTGGTTGCATATTTATTGCGTTGCATTTGAGAGTCGCAACGGAATTTTTTATTGAATAAAGAAACGTTTTTATTTCTGTTAATTTAGAACCTGTTGGCGGTAAAGCGCCAACATTGCTCTCGCACGACATGCGTCGCTCATGGAACGAGCGCATGCAGGGACGTGATTTAGCTATATTTTGTCCAGCGCAGGCGTATCCAGTGCCAACATTCAGGTGCAAAATGCATTTACGCTATTTATTACATTTATTTGTGTTGGAAATTTATGATTGATAATTTTATTCATAGAGCCTGTCAGTGCAAAAGCGCCTACACTATCCGTTGATACCAAATGGTCGGGTATAGAGCGACGCCAGAATGCTAGTTTTGCTATACTCTGTCCGGCGCAGGCATATCCAGTGCCGGCTTATAGGTTAGATATACCCAAAAATACATATTTAGTAAATTTGGTGAAAATATAAGTTATGAAGTTTGTATGGACTATCTAAATTTTTTAGTGCACAGCAACAGTTATCGATTATCGAAAGTCCGTGTTGTATAAATGTACTATTTCTGTGTTCCTACTGAGTCAGAAGGCGCAAAATTCTGATATACTATACAAAGTAATGAGATTCATTAATACGTACAACACAATTTTTTCATTAATATTTTTATACAAAACCAATTCCTATAACCGGACATTGGTAAGTTCCAAAATCATCACGGGCAATATTTTGGTAACATTTCGTTCAAATTATCTCTGATAAAGGAACAAGTTTTCATAAAAGGTGTCAAGAAAATTGTGGACAATTTATAGTTACCAGGTTTTAAAATTCTTCTTATTATTATTATTCTTTTTTACGACAATTTTTTTAAGAACAATACTTACCATATATGGACATCTCCCTTAGCTAGGCAAAATCACTGTGATGGTGGGTGTTCGGTTATGAGGAATTTCATTGTATAATATCTATGATTTATTTTATTGACTTGTTATAATTGAGGAAATTATCCCTTTCCGATTAAAAAAAATAAATAAATACTAATTTAACGAGCCTCGACTTGGAAAATGTCGTGTGAGGCGATCGTTACATTCATTCATGAATTCCAGTACAACAACTAAATGCATGTACAATCGCTTGCACTTAAAATAAGCGCTCGGTAATGTGGAATAAGTACACAAACATATTTATATGTACGGATACATACGAATATGTACGAATACATACATATATATGATGGTTGTGTCGATGGCTTCATGACAACTGCCCACAATGTCTTCTGGAGTCTGTCTGCACAGATAAAGTAGAACAAAGCAAAAGTAAACAAAGCGCAAAGGCAAGCGTAAAGTAAAAGCCGATAAAAAAATTGTATCTACCAAACGCAACGACTCCGTTTGAAGTCGCACAAAAAACCAAAAGCCGCAAAACGTACGCTTTTGTTTACAAACCCATACCACAAAACACAGTACCAATCACAAAAACAAGAACAACATGATTTGTGGTTTATTTGCGCCGCGTAAATGTGTGTCATTAAACAAACTGTTCATACAGCTGTTCGATGGTACATATCAGTTGACGCACTCGCACGGTTGCATGCAACTTACTGTCCCTTTCACATAATGCATGCCGGCAATGCGCATGTGCGCTCCGCGTCAAAAATTTCCCAAAACAATTACCCCTAATCGGCGAACATGTGTTTTGCTCGCCATATTCGTAAGCAGTCAGCAGTCATCTCGCTTACACACTGCTGCCTGTTGCTGCGGCGGACTGTTTTTGTAATTTTGTTTTGATTACGCTTTTCTATTTAGAAACTGCAAACAAAAGATAATGTAAAAAACTGGTTTTCTGCGTGCGCACGCTAGAACGTAACGGCGATAGAAGTTTCAATTGTTGCTGCTGTCACTTTTCAACGTGCATACTGCTCTACGCAGCTATTTATGAATGAATCGGATCGCTCGCTGCAGCGTGTCGCGTCGCTGCACATCTACGCTGCGTTGTGAGTAATCGTCGGGTCACGTTTTTGGGTCACCGACCTCTTACTGATATGTTGGCAGCGTTCGCTTGTGCGCCACTAGTTGCTGTTACGGTCGTCGTATATGCTCGTCGCAAAGTCATTCAGATTACATATTTTTGTAGTTGCTTTTTATTACCAACTACCAGCATTTTTCTTGTGTTTTCACTTTCATGTGTTTAAAAATTCGCGCGCAATTTAACCATCTAGCTCTTGCCATTTGCCGCTCAATTGTCACTTTCCGTTTATAGTTTTGACATTTGTGTTGCTAGTGTTGTTTTAACCCATATACATGCATACATACATACATACATGTGTACCTACATACATGCAATTGACATTGAACTTTTAAGGGGGTAGCAGACTTACCTTCGTTTGTGTTTCGTTGCTTCATTGTTGTTATACTCCTTTTCATGTAGTTCAGCTGATTGGTTGCTTCGGTTTTGTTCGTCGTTTAACCTTGTTATTTGACCTCAATTGATATTGTCAGTTATCATATTCAAGTTCATGGTTCGCACGCTCTAGTTTTAAGCATAAACTGGGTCAGGCTAAAAATATGTAAGACACGGAATTCATAGTAACTTTGACCTTTGGTCAAGGCTAAAAAATTCGATAATTCAAACAAACTAATTAATCGAAAAATAGTAAGGAGTATGTCGTTAAATGGGCGGCAGTTTTCAATAGCAATTTCAAAGTAAACGTGTATATTTCTTCAAATGCAATAAGTAAGCGCTATAATCATATACCTCTCTAGAACCGGTCGGCGCTAAGCCCCCTACATTTTCGCTGGAGTATAAATTAATTGAAGTGCAAAGACAAGAACATACTGGCTTTGCGTTGCTGTGCCAAGCGCAGGCTTATCCTGTACCCGTAATAAGGTAATGGAAAAAGTAGATGTGTATATAATATTAGGTTAGTTTTTCTAAAGTCACGCTTGTAACCGTTTGATATTTGATTATGTCAGTCTACGGCATTTATACAAGTTGTTCGTTCGTTTCGTCATTCTCTAAAGCCTAGCGACCTTATTTTCATCAATTAAATTAAAAAAAGAAAGAAAAAACGTTAATTTCGGCTGCACGTTAATCTGCTGATACGCTTGACAGATGCATTTCCCATAGTATATAGGGTATAAAAAAATCTCTATCTTGATTTTGATCGGTCAGTCTGTACGGCAACTCTATATATGCTATACCAATCCGTAGTATATGCTATAGTTGTCGGATATCGGCGGTTCCGACAGATGAACAGTATCGCGGGGAGAACAGAAGGTGTGCGAAATTTCAGATCGATACCTCATTATCTGTGGGATTAGTTAGTTTACGTATATACAGATGGCATGGCTAAATCGAATCTGATGGGGTGGGCCTCCAAGGATTTCTTCTGATTGTTACATACTGCGTGGGAAACTCAATATACCCTGTTAAATGCTAACAAAAAATATTTATTAGTTGTTGTATTCCTAAACTCCTTGAGCGTATTTCTGACATGAAAAGGTTTTTTAGAACTCCTAATTGTTTCTAGTGCAGACTGGCACGATAAAGTGTTCTTTGGACAGTACATATATATGTGACCTGGTCTACGGAAAGGGGCCTTTGGTGTCAAAAAAAAAGAGAACAATTAATGAGATAACGAGAAACTGACGATTATTTTTAACAGCTTTTCCCAGAAAACTAGTTTTCGCACGTTAGCCCCCTTTTCGTAGACCAGGTCACATATATTTTATTTTATTATTACTTTTTTTAAGAGCACGACGGCTAAAAAATCGAATAGTAAAACAGTTTACCTTATACGAAATATATCACCTCACATTCAGGAAAATATTTTAAGAATTCGCACTACATTTCTCCATTTGAATAATAAATATTTTTCAGAGCCTATTGGTTCGAAGGCGCCTGCCTTCTCTGGTGAGGTACAAACATTTTCGAGCCGAGCACCAATAAACTCAACTCTAGCGCTTCTCTGTCAAGCTCAAGCGTTTCCAGTGCCCGTATTTAGGTCAGAAGAATGTATTTTGTAAAATAGCAATAAGTTTAAATTTAAATGTTTCCGATTTCACGACATAACCCAACATTCAGCACATATTTTCAATTAGTAACGACTTTGGATTTCTAATTGCATATATCGATAATTATATTTAGAACCCGTTGGATTTAAAGCACCTGCATTTCCAAGCGTTGCCAGCACGTTCACTATTTATGCAGCTAGTCGTAGTACATTGGCCATGACATGCGAAGCTCAAGCTTTTCCGGTACCTATTTTTAGGTAATAAATGAAAAAAACTGAATTTATAGGAAAAAAAATATAGAAAACTTAATCGTTTCACGTGAAAGTTAAAGAAAACTTAGAGATTAAATTTCGGCCATCGTTTGTTTTATTTATTTCAATTAAGTAATGCGAGAAAATCAACCACCATTCAGCGTGACACCTGCCAACCGGTCTTGTTAATTATTATATTATATTTGAAATCTTGTATGTCTTTCTTTCTAACTTCAGAGCCTGTCGGCGCTAAGGCACCAACATTCTCAAGTGATTCCAAGGGTAGCATTTTTGTACGCTCAGTGAATTCTAGCTTTGCGCTTTTGTGTCAGGCACAAGCTTTTCCTGTGCCAATTATAAGGTAAAGATTTCATAAGCAAAAGCTTGAAAATAAAAGGCTATCAGGTTAAAATTCCTCTGTATTCGGGCAGTTCTCATATTATACTTGATTCTCATATCTAATATTTTGACAATTACAAATTTTTAGAACCCGTTGGAGCTAAAGCTCCCACTTTCTCCACCGATTCCAGCTCATTTTCATATACACGCAGTGTCGGACAAAGCTTTGCATTGCTTTGTCAAGCTCAAGCTTTTCCAGTGCCTATAATAAGGTTAGTTTGGCTTCGATTTATCTGAAAGAAAAAAAAATTAATGAGATTAAGTGTAAAGGACTTTATATATTTTAAAAAAATTGAGTGTAATGACTTTATACATATATTAAAATATTTTAGGCAGTTCTCAATTGTTGAAATTTATATAATTTGAGTATGTTTTATATATTGCAATTAAAATGCTTTTACATTCATAGAACCCGTTGGTGCTAAAGCTCCCACCTTTCCCACTGTTTCGAAAATAAGCACACTTATGGGTAAAAGTTTCTGTGACATAGTGCTTTTATGTCAAGCTCAAGCGTTTCCAGTGCCGCTGACAAGGTAACGATTTTATAAAATTTAAAACTCTCGTTCCGGGACATTCAGGCAAAATTCATACAGTTAATTTTTTGTTAAAAATTAGATTGAATTTTTGACAATTGATTTAAATTTTTAAAGAACCACTTGGTGCCAAAGCTCCGGCATTTCCAACCGCTTTAAAAAGCGGCACATTCGTTGAGAAGCAAGGCAAAGATCTTGTGCTGTTATGTCAAGCGCAGGCGTATCCGGTGCCTTTGTTTAGGTAAAGAGCTTTAAGCTAATTGTCATATAAAGTGTTTTAAAATTGTTTAAAAGCTCCCAACAGGCAGTTTTCATGTGTTTGTTAGCCAAAATGTATTACATTTTATATTTTTCTCATTTTCAAGAACCACTTGGTGCTAAAGCGCCCGCTTTTCCCAACTTAGCGAAAAGCAGCACTTTTGTGGAAGCTCAAGGCAAAGATTTAGTGCTCCTGTGTCAAGCTCAAGCCTATCCCGTGCCATTATTTAGGTATACCTGCAAAGTAAACCTTTTCTTTTAGTTTCGCATTACAATGCAGGCAGTAGTCCTTCACTACAAAAAGCTCTTTTCATAAATTTTATATTTAAACACCATTTCCTTTTCAATATATTCATGTAGAACCGGTAGGCGCTAAGGCTCCTACGTTCTCAACAGACTCAAATGTTTTCTCCTATATACGCGCCGTAGGACAAAGCTTTGCACTTCTGTGTCAAGCTCAAGCTTTTCCGGTGCCGATAATAAGGTATTAGTGACTTAGTGTTTAGATAAAGACTTATGTTGATATGATTTTCGCTAAGGGGCTCCACCACACTACTAACTGGTTCTGCAAATTTGTGATTAATATTATTAAAAAATTTTGGATGATTAAATAATCTTTAAAGTTATTCTGTATTTACTTCAATTTATTATAATCCAACTTTTTTAGAACCTGTTGGCGCAAAAGCTCCCACATTTTCCAATGACTTGAAAAGTTTTACATTTTCGCGCAACTTTGGTCAAAGTTTTGCTTTGTTGTGTCAAGCTCAAGCGTGGCCTGTGCCTATTAAAAGGTAGTTAAAGCAACAGAATATTTTTTAAACTTTTTTTTTGTTTATTTAAAAAAGCTTTAATAGGAAAGATCTAAAAACAGATATCACTATAAGTTTCCCAACAAAGGTCATTATTAATCTGATATACATACAATACATTATTTTTTCATCACTTGTAGAGCCTGTTGGTGCAAAAGCTCCTACATTCTCTGGTGAATCTAAAAGCTTTACATTTGTAAAAGAAATTGGACAGAGTTTTGCTCTATTGTGCCAAGCACAAGCCTTTCCCGTACCTATAATAAGGTTAGTTTTGTGGAAAAGCATACGCTGAAAACTTTTTAATATTAGTATATAAATCGGTTACAAGTATCTAGGGAGCTTTTAATTAACCATGTTCACAATCAATTGTTAACTCTCAGGCAGTTTTCAGTGAAGAAAGATACTTTTCAAAATCTAAACAAATTATCTCCTCATATAAAGATAAAAGTTTGCAAAAAGCTTTTAAATAAATTTTAATTTTTTGTAGAACCCGTTGGTAGCGTGGCACCCAAAATATCGGGTGGTCGTCTGCAAGAAGTAACTAAAGAGGCCAGCTATAGCGTAACTATGCTCTGTCAGGGACAATCCTACCCAACACCTGTTTTTCGGTAAAAATAAAATCTGAGATTTGAGAACAGTTTTTTAGTTTTTTGTCAGAAAAATTTACAGTCTACTTGGCTAGAACCCTGCCAAACCGGTCTGTAAATACATACTATCAAACATCAGGCGGTTACTGCTTTATTTCTATTTTATTTTCCTTTTTGTAAGACGGTAAAAATTATATTTCTTTTTCCACTAGAGCCTATTGGCAGCGTCGCACCAACCGTTTCCGGCGATCGTCTGCAAGAACATACAATGCGCCTAGGCGCCAGCTTTGCCATACTTTGTCAGGCTCAAGCATATCCAATGCCGCTATTTAGGTAAAATGTTGGTATGATTAGAAACAATTCAGGTAGTTTATCCGATATACTTGTACTGCATTTGTAGATGTGTCTTCTGACTTTATTTCTTTTATAGAACCCGTTGGTCATGTAAAACCACGCATTGCTATTAAAAGTATTGAGATTAATGAAGTGCCTTTGGGCGGTACTTTTGTTGGTCACTGTCCAGGTCAAGGCTACCCAGTGCCGGTTTATAGGTACATATTTGAGAATATAAATTTTAAACGTTGTTCTTGCAGATTTCTAATATACTCTTGCAAAAATATTCCATACTCTGAAACTGGGTGCTTTAGATAAAAGTTATAATTTGTCTCTATTTTCTCTCAGTTCTAGAAGTTTCTGCTAAATTTTTACTTTTAGGCAATATCCAGTAGAAAGAAAGTTTATCTTGCCTCTTGAGTATAAGCTTTCACGATCTTCATAAACCCTTTCAAAGCTCTTAGAGCGTACGTAGCTGATTTTATTCATGTTCTCGTCGACGATTTTATAATGTGTGTTCCTTTTCGTTAGGTCGTACTAGGCTTTATCGAGGGTCCTAAAAGCAAGTTTACTAAAAAAGCTGGTTAAAAATGAAAAAAAGAGAAATTGAAATGAAATGCTAAGTTATGCAACAAAATTCGTAAGGTAAGTACTTCGTTCAACGCTTAACGCTAAGGTGGGTATATCGTTCCTGTACGTAATTCATGCCAAACATGTTCGTTGTTGCTTTCAAAATTACCTTTAGCTTCATATTAAATTTTGTTGAAGCTTTCGTAACTTTCATCTCATTCGATGGGCTTAGAAAAACGATTTTATTTGATCACCAATGCAAACAACACAGCGCATAGCATAGCATTTCATTTGATTTTTTCATTTTTAACCATCTTCGTGTGCTATTTTAGGTTATGTATATTTTTGTTAACACACCCTTCTCTATTGCAGATGGTATAAGTTCATTGAAGGCACGACCCGCAAACAAGCCGTTATATTAAATGAGCGCGTGAAACAAGTTTCTGGCACATTGATTATTAAGGATGCTGTGGTCGAAGATTCTGGCAAATATTTGTGTGTTGTCAATAACTCAGTTGGCGGTGAGAGTGTAGAAACTGTGCTCACTGTGACCGCACCACTTTCAGCGAAAATCGATCCACCCACACAAACTATTGATTTCGGCCGCCCAGCTGTATTCACCTGCCAATATAGTGGTAACCCAATTAAGACTATCAGCTGGTTGAAGGATGGCAAATCGATTGGACACAGTGATCAGGTATTACGCATCGAATCAGTGAAGAAGGAAGATAAGGGCATGTATCAGTGTTTCGTGCGCAACGATCAAGAATCTGCGGAAGCGAGTGCTGAATTGAAATTAGGCGGCCGTTTCGATCCACCAGTTATACGACAAGCATTCCAAGAAGAGACAATGGAACCTGGGCCAAGCGTCTTCCTCAAGTGTGTTGCTGGCGGTAATCCAACACCTGAAATCTCATGGGAACTCGATGGCAAGAAAATCGCAAATATTGATCGTTATCAAGTGGGCCAATATGTGACAGTAAATGGTGATGTGGTCTCCTATTTGAATATCACATCTGTGCATGCGAACGACGGCGGTCTCTACAAGTGTATAGCGAAGAGCAAAGTTGGCGTGGCTGAACACTCGGCAAAATTAAATGTCTACGGTTTACCCTACATTCGTCAGATGGAAAAGAAAGCTATTGTAGCGGGCGAGACTTTAATTGTAACCTGTCCCGTAGCAGGCTATCCAATTGATTCGATCGTTTGGGAACGTGGTGAGTAGTAGTTAAGTGTTTTTGTGCGTAGTACTTGCTAATATGTCGTCATATTTTCTAGACAATCGCGCTTTACCCATCAACCGCAAACAGAAAGTCTTCCCCAATGGCACTTTGATAATTGAGAATGTGGAACGTAACTCCGATCAAGCGACTTACACTTGTGTAGCTAAGAATGTCGAAGGTTATTCAGCGCGCGGCTCATTAGAAGTACAAGTTATGGGTAAGTTTCATACACATCTTATTGATCATTTGCCTGTACCGTAAAACGAGGAAATGATCCAAATTAAAACACAAAACCGGTATTGTAGTGCAACGGCGAAGCAGTCCAAAAATTCCGTCCGCTAAACTCACAATTGCTACATTAAAAGCAAGCCGTCTGCTAAGAATTGCTTCGTCTTTACACTCAACCGGTAATTTTTTTCTGGCTGAACAAATTGCTAAGATGATTAGGTTAAATGCTCACTGTTAAGCGAGCATCAACGTGGGTTTGTCGTGCTCTCCGGTAAAGCAATATATTGCTAACACTTTATTCCATTTCCATCACCAATTAGTGCCGCCACAAATTGTTCCCTTCGATTTCGGTGAAGATTCGATCAACATGAATGATATGGTCTCGGCCACATGCACTGTCAATAAAGGCGATACACCGATCGATTTGTATTGGACTACAGCGCCGGATCCAAAACTAGGCGGTTCGGGCAAACTGATGACCAACGATGGTATACTAATAACAAAAACAACACAACGTATTAGCATGTTGAGCATAGAGTCGGTACACGCGCGACATCGTGCGAACTATACTTGTGTAGCGCGTAATGCGGCCGGCGAGGCCTATCACACCGCCGAGCTGAGTGTCAATGGTTCGTCGATAAACGAGTTTTAGAAAACCTAGCAAACAATTTTAAAGATTTATGAATTTTATAGGCGAGTAGTTATTACTTTTTTAGGTTCTTTTGCATTTTGGGTTCCTCAGTAATTTAAGCACCGTTGTCCCCTGTGATGTGTAATGTTTTAATGAGGATGTGAGTTATAATATTACAACAATCGAGATAGCAAAATGCTTTTAGTTCAAATGACATTTTGTAAAATTAAATTTCTACTAAATTCCGAAGTTCTTTGGTAAAATTGCCGTTATTCCGCTTTAATCTCTCTAACAACTCACAAGTTCTGCCACTAATTGTACCCTTCGACTTCGGTGAGGTGAGCGTTAACGAACTGGATATGGTATCGGCATCGTGCACTGTCAATAAAGGCGACTTGCCAATAGATGTCGCTTGGACAAAGAATGGCGGACGTGTCTACACGAACGATGGTGTGGTCGTTACAAAAACTAGTCAACGCATGAGCGTTCTGAGCATCGAATCGGTGCGTGCGCGTCATGCTGGCAATTATAGCTGCGTCGCGACAAATAACGCTGGCGTTACCACACATTGGGCTGTGCTGGCGGTTAATGGTTAGCTTTAGCGCTAGAGTCATTTACGTTAATGATTTTACTTGATTTTATTGCTTTACAATTTAATTTGCGCTAACACAGTTGTATACGTTTTCCCACTTGCACACTTTCATTCCCCTCCACTCATGCAGTTTTGCCACAAATTGTGCCATTCGATTTCGGTGAGGAGCGCATCAACGAACAGGATATGGTTTCGGCCTCTTGTACAGTCAATAAAGGCGATCTGCCAATCGATATATATTGGATGAAAAACGGCGGACGAGTCTACACGAATGATGGTTTGATTGTCACACGGAATAGCCAACGGTTAAGTGTATTAAGCATTGAATCTGTGCGTGCGCGTCATGCGGGCAATTATAGCTGTGTGGCGACAAACAATGCGGGCGCAACGCGACAATCCGCCATGTTGGCAGTGAATGGTTGAGAGCGTTATAAACTGTTTTTATTAAATCTAGTATTTTTCTATTATTTCTGCTTTTTGTTTCCTTCCCCCCACCCGCCAATTCAGTCCTACCACAAATCTTGCCTTTCGACTTCGGCGCGCAAAATATTAATGAAATGGATATGGTGTCAGCATATTGCACAGTAAACAAGGGCGATCTACCGCTGGATATTTATTGGACGCGGAATGGTGGACGCGTATTCACAAATGACGGTTTAGTAGTGACACGCAATAGTCAACGCATTAGCGTACTCAGCATCGAATCGGTACGCGCACGCCACGCAGGCAATTACAGCTGCGTGGCGACAAATAATGGTGGCGTGATTAAGCAGTCGGCGTTACTGGCCGTGAATGGTTAAATTACAAACGATATACAAAATAATTCTATACTTTGAGTTATAATTATCCACTATACATTTTTTGATTTAATGTTTGCTCTTTTACCAATCGCCTCTACGATTACCCTACCCCAGTCCTACCCCAAATACTACCCTTCGATTTTGGTGATGAGAGCATCAATGAAATGGATATGGTTTCGGCTTACTGCAGCGTTAAAAAGGGTGATCTACCGCTGGATATTTACTGGACGCGTAATGGTGGACGCGTCTTTACCAACGATGGTTTAGTTGTCACGCGCACTAGTCAACGCATTAGCGTACTCAGCATCGAGTCGGTTCGGGCGCGTCATGCGGGCAATTATAGCTGTGTGGCGACAAATAATGGCGGCGAGACCAAGCAGTCGGCTTTATTGGCTGTGAATGGTTTGAGAGCGATATATAGTTTTGTGACGTTATATTTATTCTTTTATTTTTGAGAATTTTTTGTTTGTATATTAATTTTCGTCTTCCACAACCTTTTACCGCTCCATAGTTCTTCCACAAATTTTACCCTTCGACTTCGGCGCACCCGTTAATGCACAGGATATGGCTACTGTCAATTGCGCCGTAACCAAGGGTGATTTACCTTTGGACATCTTCTGGCGTTTTAACGGTTTTCGACTCTTCGGTTCCAACGATGGCGTGGTGGATAACACGTAGCGGTCAACGTATTAGTATGTTGAATATAGAATCGGTGAGATCGCGTCATGCCGGCAATTATAGCTGTGTGGCGAGCAATGCGGCTGGCAGTGTTGAACATGCATCGTGGTTACTTGTCAATGGTAGTTGTTGGTTTCAGCAAGTCATTTGGAATTGTTTTCTTAATTTTTTCCCCAAGTTTTACATTCCGTTCTGCTGTTTCTTGTTTTGGTTTTCACAAGTAATAATTTTCTCCTTCCGCCATCAGTTCCTCCCTCCATAGTGCCTTTCTCCTTTGCGGAGGAGCCTGTCAACACTGGCGAGAGCGCCGGCGTACAGTGTATGATACAGAAGGGTGATGTACCCATTACGATTAAGTGGACTCTCAACTCTAGGCCGGTTATAAACGGCGAAGAGGGTTTAGCTATACTTAAGTTGTCGCCGAAAAGTAGCGTTCTGAATATTGCCTCCGTAGAGGAACATCATCGTGGAATTTTCAAATGTATCGCTGAAAATAAAGCCGGCACCGACTCTTACGTCGCCGATTTGAAAGTTAATGGTATAAAGTTTTGAGTTTTAGCTGATTCTGTAGTCAATGTTGTAGTTTATTTTATTGCTTTCTTATACGCTTAAAGTTTCCTCCCCTTATCAGTTCCTCCCTCCATTATGCCATTTTCTTTTGGCGACGAACCCATAAATAATGGCGAAAATGCTGGCGTGCAGTGTATGATTCAAAAGGGTGATATACCAATTAACATTAAATGGACGCTGAATTCAAGACCCATTATTAACGGGGAAGAGGGCATAACGATATTGAAACTGTCGCCAAAAACAAGTGTGCTGAATATCGCTGCCGTTGAGGAGCATCATCGTGGATTATACAAATGTATTGCGGAAAATAAGGCGGGGTCGAGCTTTTATGCGTCCGATTTGAAAGTTAATGGTACAAAATAGGTCTTAAATATACATAAAATGTTGTAAAGGATTATATAATTTTTGTTAAATTTGTTTTTTTTGAATAATTTTAGCGCTCTAAATTTTAATTTTCTTGCTTCATTCCTCAACCTAACACTCCGTTAGTTCCGCCTCAAATCATGCAATTCAGTTTTGGTGATGAGGCTCTGAATTTCGGTGAAATGGCTGGCGCACAGTGTATGGTTACTAAGGGTGACTTGCCGCTGAATATCCGCTGGACTTTGAATTCGGCACCAATTATCAACGGCGAAGAAGGGTTCACTTTGATGCGCATGAATCCACGCACAAGTTCACTGAGTATTAACACACTTGAGGCAAAACATCGTGGCCTTTATAAGTGTATAGCGAATAATAAAGCGGGCTTTGCAGAATATTCAGCTGAATTACATGTTAATGGTTTGTCAGCAATATAAGCGCTTACAAAATTTCAAACCATTTAATTTCTTTTTTAGTTAATTTTTCCTGAACTCCCAAAACTCATTTTGAGCAAATACTGTATGTCCTTTTTCTGTTTAGTTCCGCCACACATATTACCTTTTAGTTTTCCCGTTGAGGTTGTTAATATGGGCGATATGATAAGCGCTACATGTATGATCTTAAAAGGCGATTTGCCGCTCGATATTTTCTGGACGCTCAATAACGAACCAATTTCTAACGGAGTCGATAGTATTAATATAATGAAATTGAATGCGCGCACCAGTTACATGAGCGTTGACTCATTGGAGGCTAAACATCGTGGTACTTATCGTTGCATAGCTGTAAATTTAGCTGGACTTGCTGAATATGCTGCTGAATTGCAGGTTAATGGTGCGTGGCCGACAAAATTATACCTCCATAAATAGTTAACGTAATTTTACTAACAAATATTGCAAACGTAGTATTATATTCGCCACATAAAAGTGCTGCATTACACTGAGCTGTCGCTTAATTCTTCTAGAAACACAACTTTTATACCACTTTCGGCAAATATGAAATAATAAACGAGTATATCGACAAATTTGGTGTTGGTGCAGTGTGTAATTAATCATAGGTACAAAGTGATATGTGCTGAATTGGCGCTGAAAATAAATTTGATTAGTACTTTTTCTTTTTGCAAATTCTAATTCACTAATATTTCGGGCAACGTCTGCTGTGGTTTTTGAATTCGATAATTCAAGCCTGTAATTGAAATTTAATGCCAAATTTAAAAAGAAACATTAAAAATTTGCAGAATTAGCGCTAAATCAAATTTAATTTAACTCAAATCCCACGCAGTTCCTCCACACGTGCTGCCTTTTAGTTTTCCCGCCGAAGTGGTTAATATGGGCGACATTATCAGCATTAATTGCGTAGTTCTGAAGGGCGACTTACCGCTCGATATATATTGGACCATCAATAATGAGCCTATAACATCAGGCGTTGATGGTTTCACTATTATGAAATTGAATGCGCGTACAAGCTACTTAAGTGTTGATTCATTAGAGGCCAAACATCGCGGCATATATCGTTGCATAGCTATGAATTTGGCCGGACTTGCTGAATATGCGGCTGAATTACATGTTAATGGTGCGTTTAATAAAAAAATTTATTTTTGTAATTTAATAAGTAAATATAAATATGTATACATAATACTAATCCCTTATTAGCTTTTTCAACGCTAAATCTCTGTGCTGAATTACAAAGTATTCACGCGCTTGATTTTGAAGCTTGTTTTCTACACCCAACTATTTTATAAATTCACAAAGAAGCTGCATATTCGATACGTTTGGTGTTGGTGTAGTGTGTTAGTAGTGATTTTTTCAAAACAAGAGGAGCCAAATCTGCGCTGAATAGCAATCAAATTGTGCTGTTGTAAACGAGAATATTTAAATGCGCCCAATGAAAATTCAAATGTTCAGAAAAAATTTTTTCCTTATTTAAGGTTCCAATTTTTAATTTTTTTTGGGTTTCGCTGCTTAAATGTACTCGAGATTCCCACAATGTTAGGTTACTGATCAGGCTATTTCAGTTTCGCTTTGTTGTTCAAATTCAGCAAAGCTGAATATACATTTTCTGTGTTTCTGCCCATAGTTGCACCACAAATTAGCCCGTTCAGTTTCGGTGACGAACCACTTAATCGCGGCGAGGTCGCTAGTGTTACTTGCGTCGTGCCAAAAGGCGATTTGCCACTCGACATCTACTGGACATTGAATTCAGCGCTTATTGTAAACGGTGAAAATGGTTTTAACATATTTAAAATGAACAAACGCACGAGTTCACTGAATGTAGACTCACTCGAAGCAATGCATCGCGGCACTTATAAGTGCTTAGCGAACAATTCAGCGGGTTATGCAGAATATGTTGCAGTTTTAGAAGTGAACGGTTTGTTTGAAAATCGATATTTCTTAGTAATTAGTGTAAATAGTGCAGTTATATTATTATATTTAAAAATTGTGTTTTGTTTTTAGTTTATGTCGTATCTATTCCATATTATTCCATTATCCTTAAATTTGAATCAAGTGTCACCCCAAATACAACCGTTCGATTTTGGTGAGGAGCCTGTGAATACTGGCGAGATTGCCGCCGTGTTTTGCCTAATTCCAAAGGGTGACCTCCCCATAGAAATACGTTGGACCTTAAATTCAGCGCCTATTATAACTGGCGAACATGGTTTTACGCTATCGCGTATGAATCCACGCACCAGCTCGCTTAATATTGATTCGTTGGAAGCGCGTCATCGCGGCATTTATAAGTGCATTGCATCAAACAAGGCGGGCAGTGCTGAATATAGTGCTGAATTGCATGTGAATGGTTTGTGCAAGCACACATTTATAGAAAAACATATTTAAAATATTTAGTTTGATATTTATTTGTTGTAGTGTTTTTGTTGTTTAACGTTTATCGTTTCTTTAAATTAAAGTACCACCACAAGTTTTACCGTTTTCCTTTGGAGAAGATACTGCTGACATGGGTGAAATTGCAAGCGCTACTTGTGTCGTACCCAAAGGTGATTTGCCTATTAAAATACGTTGGTCGCTGAATTCGGCGCCTATTGTGAATGGTGAAAATGGGTTTTCTTTAATACGCCTAAATAAACGTACCAGTTCGCTGAATATCGACTCACTGGCAGCGTTGCATCGCGGTACATATAAATGTATCGCAACAAATGAGGCGGGAACCAGTGAATACGTAGCTGAATTACAAGTTAACGGTTTGTTTTGCTTGAGAATACGCTTGCAATAATTAATTGTAGTTTCGCATACACGCTGAATAGGCATTTTGTAGTACTGTAGTGATATGAAAACGCTTTCGAATTTTTTGCGTGCACATTTGCTGAATTCGTCGTACAATTGTTTTATGATCGTCGAAAATGTGTGCTGAATTGCATATAAAATATGTAAATATATTTTAATTCTCAACTGTTTTGCCATTTTTTTTCATACTAATTAGGTACATGAAAGAAAACTTATTGGTGTTTTAAAGTTTCCAAAGCTAAGTGAATGCAAAAATATTAAATTAAAAATTTTTAAATTCCCAATAATAATTTATTTTATGTGTTTATACAAAAATTGCAATGTGTACATCTTTTGTATGGACCAAACATTTTTATCAGTCGCGCCACAAGTCATGCCGTTCAGTTTTGGCGAGGAACCCTCAAATTACGGCGATAGCACCGCTGTACAGTGCATGGTCTTCAAAGGCGATACGCCACTACAACTCCACTGGACGCTGAATGGACAACTGATCACAAATGAACACGCGGGCATACGTATTATTAAAATGTCACCAAAATTAAGTTCGCTCAGCATCGATGCCATCAACGGACATCATCGTGGCACCTATAAATGTATTGCGAGCAATGCGGCGGGCAGCGCAGAGCAAATAGCTGAATTACTAGTGAATGGTGGCTGCGCTGAATATTAGCTCAATTAATGTAGAAGTTTTAAATTACTTTTAATTTTGGAAAATTTTAATTTTAAACAAAGTTTCCTTGCCTTTTGTACACTGTCACACAAAACTCTTCCTCTTTTGCCATACAGTGCCACCACAAATTATGCCCTTCTCATTTGGTGATGAAGCCACAAATTCTGGTGATTCTCTGGGTGTGCAATGTTCGGTCACCAAAGGTGATCTACCCATTAATATTACATGGACGCTGAATAATCAAACGTTAAAAACTGGCGATTACGAAATTATTATCGGTCGCATGTCGACAAAATCGAGTACATTGAATATCGATTATATTGCCGCCGAACATCGTGGCGTTTACGCGTGTATAGCAACGAATCGCGCGGGCGTGAGTTCCTATCAAACCGAGTTACAAGTCAATGGTTATTAAAAAAAAAATTGTTAAACATAGAAAAATCGATTATTGTTTGCTACTAACTACATAATTGGTTTATACTCGTATTTATGTATAAGTTGTTGTATATAAAAAATAAAACATTTGTATTTTTCCTACGCTTCCTATTCACTATCGCTTGCCGGCTTACAACCCATCCTCCCTCTTTTATGTATGTTTGTACATATGTAGTACTACCCGCTATACATCCTTTTAACTTCGATGCTGAAGCCAATGAGGGGGACAGCGTACAGCTGACTTGTCATGTGGCAAAGGGTGATTTGCCGTTGAAGATACGTTGGACCCATAATGAGTTGCCATTGTTTTCGCATATGGGTGTGTTGGCTAGCAAGATTGGTGATCGCATTAGCTTATTGACAGTGGAATCGGTGAAAGCTGCAAATTCGGGCAATTATACGTGTGTGGCTAGCAATAAAGCGGGCCAGAGTGCTTACACTGCTGAATTGCTGGTTAATGGTATTTGCTTAAGATGAAGACATTTCAGCATATTTATTTCGAAATCTTTATGTATGTTTATTATCCTTTTCGTTGTTGTAATTTATACGTTCATCCACAAACACTCAGAAAGCACAAGAATTAAGTTGAAAAATGTGTGTAAGTGTTTAAGTATGGCTCAGTGTGTTTTTTAAGATAAAAATAAAAGCTGTTCAACTCAATACTAATTCGGAAATAAAATATTAGCAAACTTTAAATTGCGCTGAATTAAGGCAAAAGCGTAAATTGAACGTATCTTAATAATTTTTGTATATTTTTTTTTAAATACGCAAATTGAATGCCGCTGAATTAAACCGAATAGTAGAAAAAATCAATTGCGCTGAATAGTGAAAATTAATTGAATCGTGCCAAATTTCATAGTTCATGATTAGAAAGAAAATATTAGAGCTGAATTGTACCGCGCTGAATTAAACTGAATGTAGCAAAAATTACACAATTTCTTTTGAATCATAATTTAAAGCAGAAGTGTAAAATTTAATTATTATACAAGCTCTCATAGCTGAATTCGTTTTAATATAGTATAATTATTGATTAAATTTTTGCTGAATTCAACTAAATTGAGCTGAATAATAATTTGCCGACAAAACATAATACGATATATTTGTTGTTTACGGACTGTAATTTTTAAAACCGTTATTCTAAATTTTGCAAATTTATTCTTTAGTCCTTCCACAAATCACACCCTTCAGTTACGACGACATAATCAACACAGGCGACTCCATCGATTTGCTCTGTCAAATACAGAAAGGAGATCGTCCAATCAAAATCAACTGGAGCTTTGAACGCGCCGCTGGTGACGCGCGATACGACACACTCCAACCGATAATGCGTACAAATCGCTTTAGTATCAAATCGAGTGTGTTATCGATACCGCGTGCCACACCAGCACACACTGGCACCTACACTTGTACGGCCAGTAATGCGGCTGGCTCAACGACGTACAGCACAAATATTACCGTGAATGGTATAATATATATGAATACACGATTCATCAACGCCTATCTTAAATGACTAACAATCATTGTGGATTTTTTTTTTCAATTGCATATAATATTGGTGGGATCGGTTGCGGTGTTCAAAAGTACTAAACTCCTCTGCTTATAAATATATTATGAAGATATACTGGCTGTTGAGCTCCTATTTATATGCACTATGTATATTTGAGAGTAACTGTAACTATGTAAAACGTACATAACAAATTACACTTCACCACATTATCTAACAAATCTTATCTCTACAACCCAAACTTTCCATTTGATGTTACTAAACTACAAGAAACATATATTATATTCTCTCGCACACATACTGTTACTAAAATCCCTCAGTGCCGCCGCGTATAACACCATTTCAATTCGGCGAAGAACCCTTGAACTTCGGTGAACCCGCGTCTATACAATGCACCATTGCCGGTGGTGATTGGCCAATGAGTGTTAAGTGGTTGCTGAATGATTATCATTTGCCTGCCCATTTGAATATAGCAACTACAAAATTCACAAGACATACACATGCTCTGGCCATAGAAAGCGTGACAGCTGATCATGCGGGAAATTACACTTGCGTCGCTGAAAATTGGGCGGGAAAGGCTGAATATACGACACCGTTGATTGTGAATGGTTTGCAAAAACTTGAAATTACTGTTACTTTGTTAGAGTATTCAACATTATTTTAATTTAAACCTTAAACCCAATCCACCTCACATGTCACGTAACTGGTGAAATCCGTGCTGAATGCGTTGAAACTGTATTCAGCGCGAAAAATCTTAACTAGTTTTAGAACTACTTAAAATTGCTTATATAATGAAAGCTGTGCTTACAATTTTGTATAAGTTGTTCAAGCATATCTAATACAAATAGTATACAGCTATTTTTTTTTTTTTTGTCAAAGCATTGACCCTTTTTTATTTCAAATTGGCTAAGCTTAAAAGTCAAAAAAAAAATGTTTAATTTTTATTATGATTTCATTGCAAAAGTTGCTCCGAAAATCGCACCATTCGATTTTGGTGAAGAACCGCTCAACTACGGTGAACCCGCCTCCATACAGTGCACCATACTAGGCGGTGATCTACCCATCAACGTTACATGGTTGCTGAATAACGCTGCTATTGATAGCTTCCATGACATATCGTTATCGCGTATTGGCAAGCGCGTAAATGTGTTGACCATCGAAGCAGTCGCGGCACATCATGCGGGCAACTATTCATGTCGCGCGCATAATAAAGCCGGCATTACTGAGCATGCAGCGCGTTTGGTTGTGAATGGTTTGTTTTATATCTATTAAGAAAGCAGAACTAAATTGGATATGATCATTTTAGAGTTTTATAATTCTTTCTTTTTATTAAATTAAGAAACTTCCCTCCTGCGTATCGATTAAAGTTTTATTATAATCTAAAATTTTGTTTTGGCCGCGCTGAATTGTGTCAGCAGTCAGTCAGCGTATCGGTTGTTACTTTATTAAGAATTTCTTGAAATGTTGGATGCATCAACTTATTGAGAAGTGTGCTGAATTGTCTTTATATACATAAAACATAATTTTTTGTCGCACAAATTATGTTTGTTAAGAAGTGTAATTTATTTCTGCATGCGCTTACAAAAAGTTTTGTTTATTTTCCTACAAAAAGTCGCTCCGAAAATTGCACCATTCGATTTTGGTGAAGAGCCTCTCAACTACGGCGAACCCGCTTCTATACAGTGCACCATACTCGGCGGTGACCTACCCATCAATGTTACCTGGTTGCTGAATAACGCCACGATCGATAGATACCACGATATATCCTTTTCGCGTATTGGCAAGCGTATCAATGTTTTATCCATTGAATCAGTGGCTGCGCATCACGCCGGCTTTTATTCGTGTCATGCTCAAAATAAAGCGGGCATAACCGCGCATACAGCTCGCTTAATAGTTAATGGTTGGTGTAAGAGTTTGAAAGTAACATTTTTTGTTTTCTCTTTTTTTCTTTCGTTATTATCCTTTCCCGAAAATTTTGACTTAAGTACCACCGAAAATTACGCCCTTCTCTTTTGGTGACGAACCCATGAACTTTGGCGAGCCTGTTTCAGTACATTGCACTATTTCGGGTGGTGATCTACCTGTCTCTGTAATATGGACTTTGAACAGACACCCGTTATTGCCGGAACTGGAGATTTTGACTGAGAAACGTGGACAACGTATACACAATTTAATGATCGATGCAATCGAGGCGAAACATGCGGGCAATTATACTTGCATTGCAAGCAATTCAGCCGGTCGAGCTGAGCACTCAGCTGAATTGATTGTGAATGGTTTGTGCGAACGCATACTTTTAAAACGAAAGATATTTAATTTGTAGCGAGTCATGGTAGATATAGTGGTTTAAATTAGCTTAATCCCTTCCTAATACACTTTTGCTGTGTAACTGTGATATTATTCGTTGTGTGCTGAATACATATGAATTTTTTTTAGGGAAATGCAAAGAGACGGAAGTGAAGAATTCTTAATACTGTTAGGTATAAATTTTATTTACTGCATAAAAGAGGAGTTGTTGGAAATGTCGCTGAATAGTAATTTTTAAGCACAAATTTCGTGTTGCGAAAACTGATTTTGACACTAATTATGGTAACAAAATAATTCAAAACTACACTAGAGGTTGAAATATTTTTATTAAAAATAAATATTTGGAAACATCTTAAAACTATATGACGCAAGCTTATTAGATTTTTTACTGATTTATTTGTTCAGTACCACCCAAAATCAGCCCATTTTCATTTAGCGAAGAATCAATGAGTTTCGGCGAGTTTGTTAATATACAGTGTACCATTGCCGGGGGCGATTTACCAGTTCGCATTACATGGACTCTGAATGGTAAACCATTCGAGGATTATCTTGAAATTATTACAACGAAACGTGGTAAACGCATTAGTGAACTCACAATTGAATCTGTGTCGGCCAAACATACTGGAAACTATAGCTGCATAGCTGAAAATCGTGCTGGACGCGTTAATCACACCGCTGAATTGCGTGTTAACGGTGCGGATTGCGCTCAATATACATTTTTATAATATACATAAGTATTTAAGTTTTACGTTTTCAAAAATAATCTTTGCACCTTTTCCTACACTTAACCTTCCCACCATTCCTGTTTAAGTGCCGCCTAAAATCGCAAATTTTGATTTCGGCGAAGAACCCTCGAATTTTGGCGAATCTGCTAGTGTGCAATGCTTGGTAACTTCTGGTGATTTTCCTGTAAGCTTTGCTTGGCTTTTTAATGGTCGCCAAATCAACGACAATGTCTACGATGTTTCAATGGTGAAACTAGGTAAAAAGATAAGCGCGCTCTCCATCGATTATGTGCGTGGTCATCATGCTGGCAACTATACATGTGTGGCCGCCAATAAGGCAACATCCGTAAATTATACCGCTGAATTGGTGGTGAACGGTATTTGTTTTGCATTTAGTAATCTAAGATGATAAAATTTTAAACTTTCTTTAATATTGTAATTTTTCGTCATTAATTTTTTCACAATTCCTCAAACACACCACTTACTTTTAGTTCCCCCGAAAATTGCGCATTTCGATTTTGGCGATCACGCGGTGAATTTCGAAGAATCAGTCTCCGTAAATTGTCTCATATATTTGGGTGATTTACCAATGGATATCACTTGGCTCTTTAATGGCCAGCCAATAAACATTTATACTGGGGTGTCTATAGTGAAGGTGGCAAAAAGGCTAGTATACTGACTATAGACTCCGTACATGCCGGCCATGCTGGCAACTATACATGTAAAGCGCGCAATGATGCAGCTGCTGTGGAGTATACAGCGGAATTGATTGTTAATGGTATTTTTTCTTTGAGTTTTCCCGCTGAATTTACTTTAAGTTACGCTTTCTGTAGTTTTTATGTGGTTTTTGATTTAATATATATCCTTTTCATAAATGTAGAGGAGTGCTGACATGTTTGTTTGAAAACTGTTGCAAAATGAGAGCTGTTTTACATTAAAATAGTCAATTGAGCGTAATAAAATATCTGAAAGTAAATGCTTACAAAATATTTTACGAAAAACTGTTGCTGACTTCGGAATATCATATTCGAGTTTATGAATATACGGATTTGCGCTAGTGGCTCTTTCTTAAAAAAATTTAACAAACTAAGAACATTTTTATTTACAAAAAATTTTATTCAGCACCACCAAAAATTGTGCCATTCGATTTTGGTGACAAACCAGCGAACTTTGAGGACTCAGTTTCGGTAAATTGCTTAATTTCTTCTGGAGATATGCCAATCGATATAGAATGGCTCTTTAATGGCGAACCCGTAAACTATTTTGCGGGTGTTAACGTTATGCGCGGTGGCAAGCGTATTAGCTTACTCAGTATCGACTCAGTACATGCAGGACATGCGGGAAACTATAGCTGTAAAGCGCGTAATAAGGCAGCTACGGATGAGTACTCAGCACAGTTGATTGTTAACGGTTATTTAAAAAGAAATTCTTACTATTCAGCCAAATATTATTTTTAATTTGTATGTGCTTACAACTTTAAAATTATTTACAAAGAATTTTTACGTATTAATTTTCTTCATATCCTGCATTTTCTCATACATAAGTGCCTCCTAAAATTACACCCTTCGACTTCGGTGAGGAACCGGCGAATGTTGAAGACTCTGTTTCTATAACTTGCCTTATTTCTTCTGGTGATTTACCCATTGATATCGAATGGCTGTTCAATGACTATGCTATAAGTTCGTACTCGGGTATAACTGTATTGAAGGGTGGTAAACGTACCAGTATGTTGACCATAGACAATGTGCATGCCAGACATGCCGGCAAATACAGTTGTAAAGCGAAGAATTATGCTGCAGCTGTAAATTACACAGCTGACTTGGTGGTTAATGGTATATATTATTTCATGATGTCAATTTAAGTAGCGCTGAGTACAACTTTATAGAGTTTGTGGTGTTTATTTTTTGTGTTTTTACCTCATTTGGTCCTCTGAAAATTAAAATATGTATATAAATCTTTGCTTTTAAAAAGATACTAAGTATTATTTTCATTAATTGATATACATGCCTACACACTTCCTACCATCCCTAGTCGCGCCTAAAATCGTACCTTTCGACTTTGGTGAAGTTCCAGCCAGCTTTGAGGACTCTGTCTCGGTGAATTGCCTCATTTCCTCTGGTGATATGCCGTTAGACATCGAATGGTTATTCAATGGTGAACCGGTTAATTATTTCGCCGGTGTAAATGTGATCAAAGGTGGCAAGCGTACAAGTTTGTTAACTATAGACTCAGTGCACGCGGGACACGCGGGCAATTATACTTGCAAAGCGCGTAATAAAGCAGCCATGGATGCGTACTCAGCACAGCTGATTGTCAACGGTTACCGCATAACAATATATTGCTATTTAGTTTACATTTTATATATTATTGTCAAAATTTTTAAAACGCTTACACAAAAAACATATTTTAATTTTTTCTTAACTTTTTAAATCCCAAACAAGTTCCTCCAAAAATAACACCTTTCGATTTTGGTGAGGAACCGGCAAACGTTGAGGACTCAGTGTCGGTTACTTGCCTTATTTCTTCCGGTGATTTACCCATCGATATAGAGTGGTTGTTCAATGATTACGCAATTAGTTCATACTCCGGTGTATCGGTTATGAAAAGTGGCAAACGTACGAATATATTGACTATTGATAATGTGCACGCTAGGCATGCGGGAAAATATACTTGTAAGGCGAAAAATCATGCAGCCGCGGTGAATTACACAGCTGAATTAGTAGTGAATGGTATATTTGTGTAAATTAGTTACATTTTTAATCCGCTGAATTGTGCTGAATAGCGCTGAGTATCTTGCGTATAATTTTCAGTACTTTCTTTTCCTTGTTTATATTTGAATTTTTGTGTAAGACCTGTTTACATTACACTACAACACGAAACAATCACGTACTCAACCCTTACCCATCTACAACCATACATTACACTTAATTGATTATTACACATTTGCTGAATAAAATATTACAACATTTCCAGTGGCCCCAAAAATAGCGCATTTCGACTTTGGGGAAGCACCTGCTAATTTTGAAGACTCCGTCTCAATTAATTGTCTCGTTTCATCGGGTGATTTGCCACTAGATATTGAATGGCTATTTAATGATTACCCGCTGAATTCTTATTCTGGTATTACCGCCACAAAAATGGGCAAACGTTTGAGTGTATTGATGATAGATTCAGTAAATGCGCGTCATGTTGGCAACTATACATGCAAAGCTAAAAATCTATGGGCGGCGAGCAGTTATACTGCACAATTGATTGTGAATGGTAGTATTGGATGAAAAATATATTTAAACATACGCAAATTTGGTTGTAATATTTAATTTCTCAACTTTTGTTGAAATACTTTGTCCTTTACCTAAACGACCTACTTTATTCAAACAATATCCGAAATCCTAAGAGCATGCCGTAAATTATTAGTGTGGTTACTATATGCTTTGATGTTTACACTGTGCTGAATTTATTAAAAATTGCTTTTTTGGAACTGCTTTTAAAATTTATATGTTTTCTTAAAGCCTTGCATATATAATTCATGCGCTGAATTGCATTGGTAATGTAGTTATGCTGTGAAAAGGGCCCTGTTGTATTGGTTTAAGCTGAAAGTTTTCTATCGAGCCTGTTGCTTACAATATTTATAGGCTGAAACCTACTGAAAATAATACATTACTGTCTATATGTCAGGTTATACAGAATACTCTAATTAAAAAATATTTTTGTCTGAATAGTATTTTTGGAATATAAAATAACTGAACTCGGAAACACTTTACACATGTTTGGTTAATTTTTGTATTTGATGCCTTTCTTCTCCGAGTCTATACAACATAAGTTGCTGAAGTGAAATGAAGTTTTAATAAATTTTGACGGACGTTGGAAAAAGTAAATTATATAAACTGCTGGATTGAAGTATTTTTTGAAACCGTTATCTTGAACTATTTGTCCGACAATAAAAATTAAAATAAATAATTGCGCGCTAAGAGCATCAATACATGATGTCTGATTTCTATACTTTTTAACAATGTAGTACCACCAAAAATCACACCTTTCGATTTTGGCGAGGAACCTGCAAATTTCGGCGACTCGGTGACCGTACAATGCACTATTTCTAAAGGTGATTTACCGGTCGATATCACTTGGCTATTCAACGATTATCCGATAAACGATTATTTGGGTGTTACCACATCGAAAATTGGCAAGAAAGTAAATGTTTTAACCATCGATTCAGTGAATGGCAATAATGCTGGCAATTACACATGTAAGGCGCGTAATGAGGCGCAGATAACGGTATATACGGCAGCGTTGATTGTAAATGGTGGGCGTTGAAGAATAAGACAATATCAGTAGTTTAAGAATATCTGCTAAAACTTTTTATGCTAGGAAGCTGTTTTTACGTTTTCATCAAAAAGTTAACAATTTCTTTTCCTTCTATATTTTTTCCCCAAACCGCAATTGTCTACCTTATTTTCCTTTCGTTACCTCTTCTACACCCATTCCGCGCGTTACAAAGTGCCGCCACAAATCTCTCCCTTCTCCAGCGGCAATCAAGCCGTACATCTCGGCCAATACATCACCTATCAGTGCACAATAACCGAGGGTGATCTACCACTCAACATACGTTGGACCTTTAACAATCAACCGCTGGTCAATGACGACGACCAGGATATATTGATTTCGAAATTGGGGCGCCGCAGTAGTGTACTCACCATAGAGAATGTAAGCGCGCGACATGCGGGAAATTACAGCTGTCACGGCTCGAATGAGGCGGGCAAAGCGAGCTATGGCGCGCAACTTAAAGTTATAGGTTATTCAAAGAATAAAAATCATGAAAATAATTATATAAAGAAGTATTATTTTCTTTAATTTGTGAGCGTTGATTTTGTATTTATTATTTTGATTTCAATTGTATCAGTATTTAAAAATAATTTTAATTTCTTCTCTATTTATTGCTATCTATGCCTTCTTTTCCTTCTTTATACTCGTGTATCCGCTTTTAGTTTTACCACGCATCATACCCTTTGCTTTCGAGGAGGGCCCCGCACAGACAGGTCAATATCTGACATTGCATTGCTCAGTGCCCACTGGCGACTTACCGATTGTGATTGTATGGACGCTCAACGGTGAGCTTGTTAGTGAAGCGTTGGGCATTTCGACAATGACAGTCAGTCGTCGCAGCAGTGTGCTGACAATTGAATCTGTCGATCATCAACATGCTGGAAATTTCACTTGCAATGCAAGCAATCGCGCGGGCGTGCAGAGTTATTCTACTGAGTTGAATGTTTATGGTTAGAATTAAAAAACATTTATGTAAACAAAATTTTTCTCAAAAAAAAAAAACTAACAAAAGTATTGTGGGAATAAATAATAATATATTTGATAGCTTGAATATTTCATTAGTTTGGATAAAAAAATTTGAAGCTGCCGGCATATACACGTATTCGGAATTTTTCACTACTCTTCTTCTTATGCACTAAAAAGTTAGCCCTAACACTTGTTTCTATGCAAAGAATGCTGTTATATTTTGTGTCTGTGTGCTGAATAAAAGCTGTCTGAATATTCGCAAATTGTTGCTGCCTCTGCCTAACTGATCCTATTAAAAACTAAAAATTGCATGTTGAGCATAAAAATAGCACACGGACTGTGTCAATGCCGCACTATTTTAAAACTAAAAACATAATTCTAGAAATGATCGTATATTTGAAATAAAATCACTGCGTTCAACGAACATAACTATGAAAAAATAAATACGATTGATAGAGTCGAAAGTTAAGCGCTCAAGTTTGAACTGTTGTGATTAACTGGTGTTCACACTTTGCTTAAATATCACTGGGTTCAACTATATAATAAATTTTCTGAAACCTAAATAAAATATAATTGCAAATTGACGTGTATCATTACATAAATCATAAAAAATATTTGGAAAAAATTATGAAAAATGTGTCCGAAAGCGATTGCCGTTGTAGCGCAAATATTAAACGGAGTTAAAGTTCGCTGTAAAGCAAATTAATTCAGGGAGAATTATAGAATAAATATTTTTAATATCCAAGGGAATAACCACCGTTGTGATTATAACACTTAAAAGTATCTTCTACTCTGTTTACATACATATACGTATATCGTAAGCCAATATCCAAATATAGTGTAGATCATCAGTAATTTTATAAGAAAGTTTCGAAAATTGTTGGTTTTCTATTACTAAATTGTCAACATGATTTAGTTTTTATTTTTTTCGGTATTATTTTTGTTAAAAAATGGCGAATGATGCACATGCATAATATGTTTTCTACATTACTATTATATTTTGAAATTAGAAAAAATGTTATCTAAATATTTACTACGTAGTAAAAAAGAGTGAAGCAATGTTTTCGCAAAACTGTCTGTGTAAATAACATTTTTCAATAAGAACGTATTTTGGAAAAGTAATTTGTAGTAACCGAAGTAATAATGTGAACACAGTCTTAGTTCGATAAACTGATAACGATAAACTCGTGAATAATTTAAAAAGAAAACATTAGCAACAGGGAAATAAATATAATATATGAAAACTTTTTTTTCCACAAAATAACAACAGTACTTCCCAAAATCGCACCTTTCACCTCTGGGGCGGATGCATTTTTCCCTGGTGATTATTGTACACTTCAATGCTCTATTATACATGGTGATCATCCGCTCTTGGTGTATTGGTATTACAATGGCTTGCCGCTGAATGAAAGCTACGCACAACAGCGTGGCATAACCATTTCAAAAATGGGTTCACGCAGCTCGGCTTTGACTATCGAATCGATAGAGGGCGCACATGCAGGCAATTATACATGCTATGGCAAGAATGCGGCTGGTGTAACCAATTATACGGCACAGTTGATTGTCAATGGTACAAAGAGGGAGAATTTATGAAATAAATTTATCATATTGTTAGTGATTTGAAATACATTTTTTCATTCGTTTTTAATTTTTTGTTTTATTTTTATGTTTTCAAATCGTCCAACAATACATTTATCCAACATCGTCCATCGTCTTTGCAATACTGGGTGGCACTAAAACGTGTAAATTATTATATGACAATAATCCTTTATCGATAACCGATTAATAAAATATTGGCATTCCTGAATCCTCTTTTTCTTTCCTCTATGCACAAATATCGCATAATATATACTTCCTGCATCCATTCCCTCCCAATCCGCCGTGCCTTACCTTCATCGTCGCATGACTTATACACTATTTAGTGCCACCAAAACTTGCACCACTTCCCTCCAACGTCGATTCACCACTGTATGTGGGTGATTACTTTCAACTAACATGCGCTGTGGTGCATGGCGATGCACCATTCAACATAACCTGGTACTACAATGACGAACCGGCCCAATTGGTCGATGGCATAATGATTTTAATGCATGGTAGACGCAGCAGTTCGCTGAATATTGAGAACGTAAGCGGTGAACATGCTGGCAAATACACGTGTATGGGTGCAAATCACGCCGGACACACCACAGTCTCAACGAACTTAACAGTAAAGGGTTTGTGTACAAGCTTAGCTTAGTTTAAATAAGAAAAGTACATATTTGAGCGCAGTTTACTTATAATTTAAATACTCTTAGTATAGCAAAAATAGTTTTTAATGGCTGCGGGCGCACTTTGTTTCCCAAGGAATGGCTTAGCTGAGCATTTTAATCAAATATAAGCGCATAGCATTTCGTAAGATGCGTTCAAACATAAAATGCTGCATATTTTTAGGCGCTGCAGCGTTTGCGACTATGCTTGTGTGTGCGTGATGACATTTAGTTATTTAGTTGAGCATTATTTCACTGTATTATACCAATGGTGTTTTGTCCTTGAATGTTTGTGGGGTTATGAAATTTGTTTTTCACTCAAAATTTCGCAGTCGCTTTTGCTGGATTCATAAACTTTGTGTGCATATCGAAATTTTAGCTATTCTTTCAAGCTTAAAAGTATGCAATGTTAAAACGTCTTGACATAATTTTTAATAAACTTGACTAGTGCAAAAGCTTACATAGTCAACTTAAAATTGTTTGTATTTTTTAAATTTTTTGGATTTTTAAAAATGTTTCGAAATTAAAAAAAAAATTAAATAAATATTATGTCATAATTTTGACCTTAGTGATCGAAAATATAATTCATGGTACAAAATTGTACTGAGTATAATTTGTAAATCCTCGTTTTTTACTAAATTTGGTAAAACAAATTTTAATTAAAATTTTGTAATAAACATCAGGAAATCGAAATAAACATATATAACGTAATATATAAAGACAAATGAAAATAATTAAAAGGCGCCAATTCAAATTTTTAAAATTTACTATAAAACCAATAAAAAAATATTTTAAAAATATCATTGCATACTTTTGAGCTGCAATCATCTTCTTGTCTATCATATTTTTTCGAGCCCCTACCTATGATCATACCTTTAGCAAGTCAATGAAATCAATGCGCACTTATTGTTGTACATATGTATGTATTTGTGTCTTTGTCCACGCACTACACGGTTCTCTACTTTATGGTACTTCCACACACCCAGAACTTCCACAACTCGAACAATTTCACTTTAATGCAAACGGTGTTAATGGTGGTCAGGCGGTTCGCGTCATGTGTATGGCCATCTCTGGCGATTTGCCCATCGATATACACTGGCTTAAGGATGGTCAACCTTTGTTGCGTTCGATTTATCACAAAATCGATGAATACACATTGATCTTATCGCTGCGTCAGACTACTATTGGCGATTCGGGGAATTATACGTGTGTCGCGAGTAATGCGGCGGGTGAGGCACGTCGCTGGTCGGTGCTGAAAGTGAAGGGTGAGGGCGTTGGTTGATTCATTAGCCGCATGCGACACTTAGTTTCTGGAGTTTGATTTATTTTAAATTTTATTTTATATAATATGATCATTTAAAATCCCCTTGCGTTGTTAGAAATAAACCAAGCATTTAAGCAGCGAGCTTGACTGCAGATGCAGAGTGTTTGCAGTGACATAAGGGGTGTTGAAAAGAGCTCAGGGAAAATGATTTAAATATTGATAATGCATTAATCGTTTTATATGATCCGTTAAGCAAAACATTAAATAAAATTAAAATTAGATATAAAAAAAAAATTATAAAAAAAATGTATAAAAAAGTTTCTAAAATATTTGAGATCTTATTTATTTTCAAATTTAAATATAATTTTTCACGTTTTTCATCTTCTAACGAATTATGCTCTCTATTCAAATAAATTCCAAGAAACCCCCTTTCTGACCAAACTCTCCATCTCGGCCACACCCTGTCATATGGGTGACTATGTGCAACTGACTTGCATTGCCAGCAAAGGTGATTTGCCTATTGCGTTCAACTGGTATTTGAATGGGCAACGTGTCGGTGGTGATTGGGCCACTTTGGCCAGCGTGGGCGAGCATACCAGTCTTTTGCTAATCAATAATGTTACTTCGCCGCATGCGGGTCGCTATACATGTGAGGCAACAAATGCGGCGGGCAGCGCAAACAAGTCCGCGACGCTGACAGTGAATGGTAGGCAAAAAGAAATCGGCTGTAGAAAATTGCATTCAATAGAACTTTATAACTAAATTTTGAACTTTTCTCACTGTATTAAAGCAGAATAAATTCTTAATTGAAAATAAAATATTAAATACTTTTTCCGCCATAATAATAATAATAATGCAATAAATTTGTTAATTGAAGTTTCTTAAAGTTTTATTATGAATTTTAAAATTTTTACTTGCAGCAGTTTTTTCGAGACTTAATTGTAAAAATATAATTTATTTAATTCAATAAATTGTTTCTGAAATTATGGACTTAGCAAAAACTTTTTTGACTTTTTGTCACAATAATAAACGTTTTTTTATAGAAAATAGTTTTTTGTAATTTTTGGTCAAACTAATTTTTATGCAACGAAATTGATATTTTCTTAAAATTTAAATCTTCTCGAAATTGCAATTTTATGAACATGGCAATTGATTGACATTTTTCATAAAATTAAAAAAAAATATTTTTTTTTAGAAATCAAATTTTAATTCAATTGAAGTTATATTGAATGTGAAAATTAAATAATTTTTTTGTTTAATTCATGGAATATAATTTTTTGTAATAAGTAATTTTTAGAAAGTTTAAAGTTTTGTACAATCGGATTCTTTATCGGATTGAAATATTTATAAAAAAATCAAATTTATTGAATACGGAATTTTTTAGAAGCTAAATTTTAATTCAGGTTTTGAGGTATATGAATTTGAAAATTAAAAAAAATCTTTTTCAAAATTTATGGAACCAATATTTTTTTGGAATAATTATTTTTTAAAAAATGTAAAGTTTTGTATAATCGAATTTTTTTATCGGATTGAAATACTAAAAAAAATCAAATTTATTGAATTCGGAATTTTAAGAAAATAAATTTTAATTCAGGTTTAATTTCAAATTCAATATAACCTAAATTTGAAAATGAAAAAAAATCTTTTTAAAAAAGTTATGGAACCAATACTTTTTTAGAATAATTATGGTTTGGAAAATGCAAAGTTTTATACAATCGGATTTTTTATCAGATGGAAATATTAATAAAGTAAAAAAAATTCAACCTGTTATATTAAGAACATACATATGTATGTATGTACATTTATTTATGTACATATATTCAACTGTTTTATTTTTTTGGTTATCGAATTGAAAGATTAAAAAACAAATTATTAACCTGAAAATTAATTAAAACTTTTGGAAAATTGGCAAATTTTCACAACACAGCTATTGAGAGAAGTCCATATTTCTTTGGCCTACCATACCATAAAACACAAACAATTTTTGAGAGGCCTCGTATAACTTTCTGGTTCGAAAATGATTTTTAAATAATTTTATTTTGACAGGTTAAACATTTATTAACTTGAAAACTTTCATAATTTTTGGAATATATTATACATACATATATAATAGCTTACGTCGTTTTGGGGTTTGGGGTTTATAAACAACTTCAACATTTTGAAAATAAATTTTTCAGCAACAAAATTTTTTAAAGATGTATCTCGTGTGCTAAATTTAATTTTTTGTAAAAAAACATATTTTTAAAATATTAAAAAAATAAATAAAAATACGATGACTTATATTTTTTAATTTTTTTTTGGAGTATGCGAAAATACAACCTTAGCAGTTGTAAAGCTTATCACCGTCCATGAAAATTATATACTCGCAAATTAGCAGTCTACACTCTTTGTAAAAATTTTTTATCATCAAAATAAAAAATTCACAGCCAAATCACAGGTGCAAGTCTGTATTATAACATGTGAACTAAAATGTAAATTAATTTTTTTAACATGAATGTTGTCATAAAATCTATGCCAAATAATAGCTTGGGTATTTTTTATAAGAAAATCTATATGATACTTTCATCAGCAACTAATTTAATGCAAAGAAACAAAATTAAATGGCAAAACAGCTCGAATTCGCAACAGCAGCAACAAATAATATCACAAGAAGCACAAACACATTATACATTGCATAAACACAGTGCACATTCAGCGCACTCACATACATTGAAACAAACACACACACACAAACAGGCACTAAGCATACATTTAGGCGCACAAAAGCACTTTCAAATAAGCGAACGCTACACCAACACCAAATATGTACATATGTACCAGCATAATTGAACAGAAAAACATTTGCATTGCAATAAATAGCTAAAACAATGTGCAAGAATGGGTATGGAAAATGTAAAAAAAAAATATAAGAATAACAAAATTGCTTCAACGTGTTTTTTTAATTTTTGATATTTTTTTGTATTTTAATTTTTTGTTTTAATGTTTTTAATTACGAAATTTTTTTTAGCATAATAATTTTTTTTATTGATAATTTTGTTTTTAATTATTTTTTAATTTAAAAATTTTCCTTTTTTTTTCTTTTTTTGTATATTAGCGGTTAATTTTACATATGAGTATGCAATTATTAAAAATTAATTCTTATTCGAAACAAAAAAACGTACGAATTTTGTAAATGTGCGCCGCAAGCAAAACTATATAATTTTTTTTTTCAAAACAGCAAGAATATGCAGCATAATTTTTCTACTTTCAAACGCTCCTCTATACTCCTCGCTTACTAACAGTTGTTACAACAGAAAGACACTTTTAGCAAAAACTTTGCATTAAATAGATTACTTAAAATACATATGTATGTACACGTAAATAAATACTAATATCAATACTGTTACTCACATTAACACCAGCCAAGCACTGTTAACAAACAAATACTGTAAGTAAATTAACATTTCTGTACAGCGCTGTGTATCCAACAAAAATTGACATGCCTGTAAAGTATGTGAAGCTGTTAATAACGGTATTGCTTCACTGTCCGCATATACATATGTTGTTGCAAATATTTTTGTTTGGTTTGCTATGTGCGACTGACCCAACAATTTGTATTTAAACCGGTCAAGAGCATAATATTTTATTAACAGCTGTGTACAAAATTTATGCTACACAACAGAACAGCTTCAACTCCCGATACGCGCTCATTCTGATCACTAACTCGGTCGCTTCCACTCTCGCAAATTCCTAACCAACTCATTCAGCTACCACCACATCCGCACCCTTGAATATCCCATCTTTAATTAACTTTCATTTTCATTACACGCATAATTTGGTATATAAACGAACAAAATGTTAAATGATGCTGAAAAGAATGTAGGAAAATTAAAAAAAAATATTAAAGAAAAAGAAACTTATATATCCAAAAAAATAATTTAAAGAAAAAGAAAATCAAAAATCTGTAAAAACAGCTTAAATTTTACTTCAAATAAACAAACGTTATCGATTATTTTAGATAAGTAATCCATTAGTTGCCCAGCATCACTTCACATTTCGTTTTACGCATGCTTTCTATTGACATTTAAATTTAGTTTTTAAAAAACATTCATTTCAATTAATCCCACAACAATTCATTTGTCCTTTTTGCCTTCTGTTTGTAAAAATGTATGTAGCTTGTTGCTTTCTTTGGTTGTAGTTGTAAAATAATATTTTAATTTGCATAGGTTTTAAGCCAAAGTATTTACTGAAGATTTTGATGTTGTTGTTTTTTTTTCAAAAACAAAAATTTTACACTTTTTGAAAAATGTAGAAATTAAAAAACTCTTTTTTTTATGACTTTGCAAATACAGGGTGTAATGAGAATATATTAAGAAAACAAATTGATTTTTCAATAGCTGTTCAGAGATCATTTGTTTGACTTTGACAATTGTAGTCTATTAAAGTGTAAAGTTTGCAAGTAATAATGTCAACATAACAGAAAAATAATCATGGACATATTCTCGTTTGTTGAAAAAGCAATTACCAACTGCCTGCACTAAAAAATCTTTTTCCATTTTTGTAAGCTTGAGATATGTATAACAATGTTCATAAACAAAATTGTACAGGACGAGTTGAGATGTGTCAAAAATTAGAAAAATCTCTCTTAAAATCTTAAAATCACATATTGAGTTCTTACTGTCGGTTCTTTTATTTTATTAATATATTATATTTAAAATTGATGTAGTTTTAATAGAAGGCAATGATAAATACTTTGCCACATTTCACTTTTTATTATCACCAGAAGTTAAAATAAATCAATTCAAATAAATAATGAAATACCCAAATATTTTATACATAAATTTCAGTTAAAAGGAGATATAACAATTAGTAAAAATTTAAATAATTAAAATAACGAAAACTTAATTCTATTTTCAAGAAAGTTGATGACAGGTAGTTAAAGAAATCGGAAATCGATCATAAGAACATTTCTCATTACATAGAGTGCACACTATTGCGTTTATTGTGTCAACAGTTAGTCATGTTATGAAAAAATAAAAACAAATTTAATATGGATTTGTTAAATGCGAAATATTTCTAAATAGTAAATATTGTGAGACAAAAAATTATAAAATTTTTGAGGTAACATATAGATAAAGTTTATTTTAATATTAAAGTTACTTAAAAACAACATCAACATTTTCGTAAGTACAGCAAGCTGATGTGAAATGGTAAATAAAATTTAAAAATAAAGACTTACAGTCAAATAAAAATATTTTAATAAATAATTGTATTTCAACTAAGATGAATATAAATTTTAACTTGTAAATAAATTAAAGTATATAAAGTCCAACTACTATAAAATTACCACTTCACTTCAGCTTTGTCCTCCGTCCGTCTGTTGAGAATTTTCAAACACTGCCGCATGTCCTCTAAATGTTACTGATTAATTAAGAAACACAATGAAATATGCTAACATATTTTTTCTTTACCAATTCTTCGAATTCGCAACTACCGTTTGATTTGATTGAAACACAACAGTACCACCAAGATGGATACTCGAACCCACCGACAAGGCTTTCGCACAAGGCTCCGACGCTAAAGTTGAATGCAAAGCTGACGGCTTTCCTAAACCACAAGTGACATGGAAGAAAGCTGTTGGTGAGTAAATGCAGATGTGCGAAAAATCATAAAAACTAAGTCTTAAAATATTCTCAGGTGATACACCCGGTGAATATAAGGACTTGAAGAAGAACGATAATATACGCGTAGAAGAAGGCACACTACATATTGACAACATCCAGAAGACAAATGAAGGTTATTATCTCTGCGAGGCTATTAATGGTATTGGCTCTGGACTTTCGGCCGTCATTATGATTAGCGTACAGGCACCACCAGAATTTACCGAGAAATTGCGCAATCAAACTGCACGTCGTGGCGAACCAGCGGTCTTGCAATGCGAAGCTAAAGGCGAAAAACCCATTGGCATCTTATGGAACATGAATAATGTGCGTTTGGACCCCAAGAATGATAACCGTTATACAATTCGTGAGGAAATACTCTCCACCGGTGTGATGTCTAGCTTGTCAATTAAACGTACCGAACGCTCAGATTCTGCACTCTTTACTTGCTTGGCCACTAATGCATTTGGCTCAGATGATGCTAGCATTAATATGATTATACAGGAAGTACCCGAGATGCCTTACGCTTTGAAGGTTTTAGACAAATCTGGCCGCTCCGTACAATTGAGCTGGGCGCAACCCTACGATGGCAATTCACCACTTATCCGTTATATTATTGAATTCAAACGCTCACGCGCATCTTGGGACGAAGTAGATCGTGTTATGGTACCCGGACATACAACTGAAGCGCAAGTACAGAAACTAAGTCCCGCAACAACCTACAATATACGCATCGTGGCCGAAAATGCTATTGGTACATCGCAATCATCGGAAGCTGTGACAATCATTACCGCCGAGGAGGCACCATCTGGCAAGCCACAAAATATTAAAGTTGAACCAGTGAATCAGACCACACTGCGCGTTACCTGGAAACCACCAGCACGATCTGAATGGAATGGTGAAATTTTGGGTTATTATGTTGGCTATAAACTATCGAACACCAATTCTTCATACGTTTTCGAGACTGTTAACTTTTTGACTGAAGAAGGCAAAGAACATAGCTTGGAATTGAACAACTTGCGCGTTTATACCCAGTACTCTGTCGTGATACAAGCTTTCAATAAGATCGGCGCTGGTCCCTTGAGCGATGAGGAGAAACAATTTACTGCTGAGGGCACACCAAGTCAACCACCAAGCGACACTGCCTGCACCACATTGACCTCGCAAACAATACGCGTCAGCTGGGTGAGCCCACCACTCGAATCGGCCAATGGTGTGATCAAGACCTACAAGGTGGTATATGCGCCTAGCGATGAGTGGTATGGTGAGTATCTAGGCATGATCAAAATATGAAATTATAGTGTTTAATTTTATTTATTTTAAAACAAAATTATTTGAATGAATTATTACTTTTTATTATTTTGCTAAATAATTGTGCTCTCTCGCCAAAGATGACACCAAACGTCACTACAAGAAGACTGCTTCCTCCGACACCGTTTTACATGGCCTCAAGAAATTCACCAACTACACAATGCAAGTGCTCGCCACCACCGCTGGCGGCGATGGCGTACGCAGCGCACCCATCCACTGTCAAACCGAACCTGATGGTGAGCCAAATGCAAAAATTATATGTTTTAAGACTAGTAAACATGATCTCTCTCGCATTGCAGTTCCCGAAGCACCCACCGATGTAAAGGCTTTGGTTAAAGGCCACGCTGCCATACTCGTCTCATGGCGTCCACCAGCACAACCCAATGGCATCATACAACAATACACTGTCTACTCGAAAGTTGAAGGCGCCGAGGGTGAACCCAAGAGCCAGAAAATACCACAACATCAAATGAGTTTTGAAGCAGTCGATTTGGAAAAGAATAAGCCATACGAATTCTGGGTCACCGCTAGTACCAACATTGGCGAAGGACAACAATCTAAGAGCATTGTAGCGATGCCCAGCGACCAAGTGCCCGCTAAGATCGCCTCATTCGATGATACTTTTACTGCAACATTCAAGGAAGACGCCAAAATGCCATGCTTAGCTGTTGGTTCACCACAACCCGAGATCACATGGAAGGTTAAAGGTGTTGAATTTACCAGCAACGATCGTATGCGCGTCATGGCTGATGGCACATTGTTAATTAAAACGGTTAATCGTCAAGATGCCGGTGAATATTCGTGTCATGCTGAAAACTCGATTGCCAAGGATTCCATTACACATAAGTTAATTGTGCTCGCGCCACCACAATCACCTCAGGTATCACTTTCGGCCACCACAACCGATTCGTTGACTGTCAAAGTGAAGCCACATGAGGGAGACACCGCGCCACTACATGGTTACACACTGCACTACAAGCCAGGTGAGCTCGCATGCAGTTTTTTGTATAATATGTATATTAAACATTTTTTGGGCAGAATTCGGCGAATGGGAAACTGCTGAGGTCTCTGTGGACGCACAAAAATTCACTATCGAAAATCTGCTTTGCGGCTCACGCTATCAAGTCTATGCTACCGGTTTCAATAAGTGCGCATTGTGGAATAAACAATTTATAACTTTAGCTTTTAATATATTGTTTTTTCGAATCCACTTTTAGCATCGGCGCTGGCGAAGCTTCGGACATTCTGAACACGCGCACCAAAGGCTATAAACCCAAACTGCCAGAGAAACAACGTTTCATTGAGGTTTCATCGAACTCGGTTTCACTGCACTTCAAGGCCTGGAAAGATGGCGGCTGCCCCATGTCTCACTTTGTTGTAGAAAACAAAAAGCGGTTGGTGTAACTGCAACATAATTATTTTTTTTTTTAATTTTTTCAAAATTTCTTCGTCTACTGCAACTGAAAATTCTCTTTCTAGCGAACATGCTGAATGGAATCAAATTTCGAATAATGTCAAACCCGATAATAACTACGTTGTGTTGGATCTAGAGCCCGCCACCTGGTACAATCTCCGTATTACCGCACATAATTCTGCCGGTTTCACGGTTGCCGAATATGATTTTGCCACTTTGACGGTGACTGGAGGTATTTACTTTCTGTTTTCCAATTTGCATTTGTATATATTTGTATATTCAAGTACATACATACATATATTTACATAGTTAATGATTGCCTTTACGAGCGCACATATGTAAATGCATGGATACATATGTATGTATGTGTCCAATGTACATGTGTTTGTCGAAAAGTCGTAAGAGTTTTCGCATTGCTTTTGTACATACTATACATATGTATATAAAATAGAACTACAGTAGAGAGTGGAAAAATGCTGCAGATTTAAATAATTGTATTTAGTTAAAAATATTTAAAGATTCTAAAAAGTATTAAAATTGCCTAGAACAAAAATTTGTGCGGAGCTGAATAGAAATTGACAAAAAGAAATTAAAATTCAAAAATTTCAATTTAAAAATAAATATTTTATATTTCAATTCAAACAAATAATACCTGAAATGTATTTATTTGTGTCTATCAAAAATAAAAATTTAAGTTAAAAAAATATTTGTTATGAAATTCAAAACAAGTCATGCGAATTTCAAATAACAAAAATTAATTTCAAAAATCTGAATTTCGTTTAAATTAAAAAAAATTATAAAATCAAATGAAAATAATATTTAAATATTACTAAACTTTTTAAGATTGAAAAAAGATTAATTTTAAAAATATTAGAAATTAAGATTGTTGCAACTTAAAAAAAATATTTAAATTACAAAAAAAAAAATGATAATTTGATGATAAAATTAAATGTTAATAAAATTATTTTCATAACCTTTAAATATTGTTATAATTTTTATGTAATAAAAAAATTATTTTACAAAATTTTATAAAATTAATCTTATTGCAATAGAAAAAATATATTCTAATTAAAAAAAGTAAAAAAAATGATAATAATATTTAATTATTGTTAAAATTTTTAAAATTGAAAAATATAACTTTTATAAATATTAAAAACTAATATTATTCCGACATCAAAAATTAATTTTAAATTAAAAAAATATGAAATAAAATAATATTTAATAATATAATAATATTTATATAATATAATAAATATAATAAACTTTTTAAAATTGAAAAATATAAATTTTTAAAATATTAAAAATTAATATTGCAAAATAAATTTTTATTAGAAAAAAAATGAAAAGAAAATAATAATTAATTATTGTTAAAGTTTTTAAAATAAAAAATATATGTTTTTTTTAAATTAATATTAGTGCAACTTAAAAAAATATTTTTAATAAAAAGGCATAAAATGAAATGAAAATGATATTTAAATATTGTTAAAATTTTTAAAATTAAAAAAATATTTATACTTAAAAAATATTAAAAAATTAATATTGCAATATCAAAAACTAAATTTTATTTAAAAAAAATGAATTATATTTAAATATAAATTAAAATTTATAAATTAAAAAACATATATTTAAAAAATATTAAAATTTAATAGGTTGAAATACCAAAAAAATATTTAAAAAAAACATTAAAAAATTAAGATAAAATTTAAATATTATTAAAATTTTTATATTGAAAAAAATATAAACTAAAAAAATATAAATTTTAAAAATATTAAAAAATTTATATTAATAAATATTACGTTTTTTTTATTAAAACTTGAACTCCTGCAGCATTTTCACCACTAATGCAAATAACAAAAAAAAACGAGTTTGTTGTGGATATAAATTGTAGTAAAACAAATATTGCTAGTTGATGAAAGCACCTGAATGCTTTGTTTTTGCAACTCGTCTGCCAATGCAAGATTTAAAAAATGCCAAAATGTTAAATAATTGAACCCAAGATAATTCACCACAAAGAAATGCAAAGTTGAATTTAGTAAATTTTTGCTTTTTATGCAAACAACTTATTTTGTTTATTTTGCCATGTAAAAAATTATAACCTTAAAGCACTTAAAAATTATACAAAATTTTAGTTTTTGTAAAATATTTCAAAAGCTGTTTATCCGTTTTTTAAAAACTTTTTTTGCTAAAAAAAATTATTTATTTATGCAAAATTTTAATGCTGAAGGATTTTAGTTTTTTATACTTATTTTTGCATAAAGTGTAATTTAATTTTTATTCAGCATTTTTTGTGTCAATGCTTATATATTTGTTTCTATTTATTTATTTCGATTATTGTTTTTGTACAAACTAGTAATGCAATGTAGAAAAAAACTGAAAATATGGCGTTTGAACGCATATTGCTCGTACTCGTAAATATGGTATCTATAATTTTTATTGCGTAAATGCAATTTGTTTTTATCCCCAACTCACCAATCACCCAAATTCACGTTAAACTTGTAAATTTAAAGAAAAATGTTTGAAAATAAGTTTTTTTTTGTTTTATAGAAATCCACAACCACTGCCACCATTACACCAAATGAAAGTTTATCATGTTAGAAAAGTATTTAAACGTAACGTATCTATCTGGTCTAGCATTTGTGTAGTTCGAAAAAGTCTACAAACAAAAATGGCATTGTCTTTCATGCTGATTTTCTGTTGAAATGCTTCTTGATTTAATTTTTAGTTTTTTCTCATAGTATTTTTGAGTCTCATTAATTTTTAATAGAAAAAATATTATTTTTTTCTTCACAAAGTGAAAGTTGTGTTGTTGTGACATGAAATGCATAAAAATTAATAAGTCTTTTCTTTCTGATTCTTATTTGATTCCTCTAGCGATTTAGATCTTATCATTTCTATTTACATATGTTGTTAAACCAGTTATAAAACCGGTTATAAATCCGGTTGCATACCGGTTACATAAATACGACTGTTATTGGAACGGGCCAACTTACTCCACTGTAATTCTTTTTGAAACTTTTCATCTTCAAAAGCGCGATGAAACTTATCCACAGAAACTTAACTCCTTGAATATTGTAAATATTTTTGCATGAAAACTCATTGTATAACTGTTCCAATGCTCTGCTCCTAAATATACTGTAACTTGATGGTAAAGATCTTTAAACATTTCGAAAGCAAAAATCCGTCAAAAGCATAACAAACAATTCCCAGAAAGGCTTACGTACGATAATTTCATATATTTCATACAAAGATGAATTTATACTTGCTTAGATAAGGTATATGCTCCGGAAGCTTACTAAAAATCAGCGCCATAAATAACTCACATTTGTTGTTTTGTCATTTCATCTTTTATACAATGGTCACTATGTCATATCCTTACTTGGCGTAGTCTAAATTTTACATTTGGTCTGATCTGAAATCCAAACTTTCCCGCTAAATGCTCTCCAACCGTTTTAGAGACTTTATACATGCACTACATGCTGCCGGTCCAAAACAAATATCTCTGATTATGAATGTGTAAAAATTTTTCAGCTAAGGTTTTCAAAAGATTTTTTCTCCTCACTGTCTGCAGTGAGTAATGAATTTTGTCAAAATCAGACAAAATCATTGACATAACCGAAGAAACACATAAAAAATATGTTCTTAACAAGTTTAGGTTTCTTACATTAGTTGTCGTACGCTGTATTGAGCCTTAGTGGATTTAGTCACCTTTGTATAATGCTTGTGTCTGAAATATAAAATGTATAGTCTGAATTCTCCACTCAACCTAATATGAAATACAACCCTGTCTGTTGAAAACGAAAGAAGCAACAATTAACGCATTTTCAGAGTAAAAGGAGTTTTCTGTTCTGGGCTTAAAAGAGATTCCAAATTTTAAAATTTAGCAAACCAATGCAAAATAATAATAATAACAACAACACACGCTTTCTATTTGAGCTTGATAATTATTTTATTTACTTTTTTTATTTAAAATTTATGCATCCTAATATTTTATTGAACATAAAATCGCTATGCATTCTAGATCACAGCTAGAGGCAGAACATCAACACTAACCTTATAGCTTTTCATCTAGAACAGCTTAACCCTTATTTGTATTGGGGTTCCAAGAATACTTAGAACATTATTTAATATTCGAAAAATATATTAATTTATGAAAACAAAAACTGTAAACGAAGGGATTGTTTTTACCTGCAACAACCAAAGCGCTGCTTCAACCTCCATTTCCTACACACATACAAATGAGTGTCAAGATTCTTTCATTAAAAAAAATTGCATAACTGAAAAAATGAATACATTTTTATAAAGAACAGAAGAAAGGAGTTCACTGCGTCTCTCTGAGTTTATTTCGTTTTTCAATTTGAGTCTTTTTATCTCGATTTGTAACAAATTTGAATTCGATTATAATTCGATTACTATTTAGTTTGACATAACACACATACATAAATATATATATGGGAATGTATAAATGTTAATGCATTTATATATATTTATATATATACATAACACACATACACATTGTCATTTGTGAAATATTCATACATTAATTACATGCATACATACATAAGAATTACCACGCATCAAAAGCATATTTATCGAGAAATATCAATTAAACCGTTATTTAAATAATAAGTTAAATAAATATTTATCATAATCTACATACATACATACATTCATACAATGTATATGTATAAAGCAAAATATTTATAACTTTTAATTAAGGAATGCTGTTCGAATTTGCGGAGTTTCAAATTAAATTTACTTGCATAACTTAAAGTTACGGCTGTTATTTGCTTACGTTTGGATAGTTTTAATCAAATACTTAATGAATATTACAATTAGCATTAGTTAGCATAAAAATGGACAAAACAAATTGCATTTAGCCATAATTAATTAGTGTTTTTTAACATTATTGCATTTACTAGACTTAACAAAAATATAAAGTGAATTTTAATCATAGAGAAACTGTAGTATTTCGAAGAAATTTACTACTTAAAATGATTATAAGCAAGCAGAACTTACGTTCGCACATTCGAAATTCAAGTTCGAAATTTCGAAGTTAATGTTCGAAAATTCGAAGTTATGTTTAAAACATACGCAATGTTTTTAACGATTAAATTTATAAAGTTTCGCATTAACTTCGAAATTCGTGTTCGAAACTTGCATATAATATTTTTTAACCCCACTGTGCTGTACACTGAATAATTGAAATTGCAAAAAATTATGTTAATTTGTTATTAAAATTCACTTTAATCTTTACTTAAAACTGTAATATAGTGAATTAATAGCTTTAAAATTTTTCACAATTTCTTTCGTGTTAACGAAGCTGTTTAACCACTCAATAAATAAAACTACGCTTGATTTTCGCTCTTGCAACTATTTGCAATTAAAATGTATGTGTTGTGCCATTAAAACCAACTGTTTCCAAAGTAACATGTTTTTCTACGAAATTTGCGTTACACGTTTTAAACTCTTTACTCTTATTAATTAAATTTCTTTTTACTTATATAAACACAAGCAAAAATTTCGAATTCAACTTTTGTATACATAAATAAATTTGATAAAGAAAACAAAGTAATGTTTCGAAAAAATAAGTATAATTTCGAAAAACGAAATACTCTACATTGCATTGACGTTTTAACCGAGTAATGCCAAAATTTGGGCTTTCTATCTTTCTCTGTGTCTCTTTTCTCTCTTTATCTTTCTCTCTCTTTGTGTGTGTGTGTGTGTATGTTTGTGCGCTTCTACAAACTTTGGTTGTTACAGGAACAATTGCCCCTTCGCGTGACTTACCCGAACTAACCGCCGAGGATACGATACGCATCATACTTTCCAACTTAAATTTAGTTGTACCGGTGGTAGCTGCTCTACTCGTTATTATCATAGCGATAATTGTTATTTGTGTTCTACGTAGCAAAGGCAATCATCACAAAGGTATATACACTGAATATTATTAATGGAATTTTCTTTTTTTTGTTTCTTTCTTTCCATTGTGTTATTACATACTTCTACGATCACTGAAACTCTCTCTCTCTATAATGCGTTTAATATGACGACGTTAAACAAATCAACAAAACAAAACCAATTTTATGTTTGTTAATGTTTTCATTTCGGCTAATTCGACACAACAAAAAACATGAATAAAAAAATTTAAATACTTTGTAAAAATGCATCCGTACCCTACTATGAACAAAATTTTAACTATTTAAATGTTTGGCTTGACATAATTATCGATATGAACAACATATGTAATTTTCGAATATTCGAAAATACAATTTCGAAAATTCGAACATTATCATAATGCATGCAATAACGCTATAATATATTAAAATATAAATAAAACTGGGTTTGTATTTATAAAAACTACTTTCGAACATAAAAACTACGTCATAAATTGTGTATGTGCGCCGAAAAATCAGGCACCATTGCACCACTTGACGATGGTCGCGGTGCAGGCAATCTGAATACGCGTATACGCCTGCCCGCCTGGATGCCCGAATGGCTGGACTTGAATTTTATGGTGCCTTTAATAGCCACAGTCATTGTGGTAGCGGTTGGTATACTTGTTGTATGTGTAGCGCTTTCCAGACGCCGTGCTGATGACTTGCGTGGAGGACAAAAGGATGTGTACTGTAGGTTTTGCATTTTCCTATGCTTAAACATACATAGCAAAGTGCTTTCATGAATAATAATAACCATTGTTATTGTATTATTTTATATTTAATGTGGAAAGTATTGATTTTCATATTTTATTTCTGTTTTGAAAAATTCTAACTAGAAACTTATGTTCATCGCCAAATTGCTTACACTTGGCGCTTGATAAAGAAATTAATTAATATCTAATCACTACAAAATCGGTAAAAAAAAAAATATTTACTGTTAATAATTGTTTTCGTGTTAAATGTTACGCTATATTCGTTATTACTAACCTTATACACTTGTATATAAAACATAATACTTAGCATGAATCCTTGCCAATTTTAAAAATAATTATAATTAACAAAAACAACACAAATATACCAACACACAATTCGGAAAATACTAAATGATCCTATAAAAATTACGAACATTCTCGCAACTTTTTTTAATAACAGTAACTAGGAAGTGTAAAAAGGAAGTAAAGAGCATTTGAAACACCCTGCTTTCAGTTTTAATTTCAGATGTTACAAATTACTCTCGAATGTTTTGAAATCAGCTAAGAATTAAAATTCGAACTCCTTATTAAATTCCATTAGAAAATCTAGTAGCACTTTTGAATACATATATAAACATATTTACTCGTATGTAATCGTTGTTGTAGTAATGTAAATGTTAAAATGATTACTCATATATGTATATATGTACAGCTATATATTTAAGTGTTGAAAATTATGTCCATCATGTCATCTCATTAACAAATTGGTTATACCCACCCTTAGAAAAGTAAATGTTTTAAATACGGAGATTGGTATATTTATAGCAAGCCCAAAAAAAAGATTTTTTATATGATTTTGTAAACCTCATTACTTATAAAATAACTTATATTTTAACTTTTTGTTTAAACTATGCAAAAGAGAAAAATTTGTAAAAATTTCTAAGACCATTTTCGAATTAAAAAAAAATCAGTTAGGACTTATTCATTTAATCACTGCACTCACTGGAACTAAAGGAAATTTTCACTTCGATATTTTATCTTTTGAAGAATTTCGTTTTTGAGATACAAAGTATATCCGAAATTGAGAGCTTACAGAGAATAGCTCAAAGCTTTATTATTGTTTAAAGAAGCTTTGATAAAAAATCATCTTTGTTAATTTTCAATTTCAGAGTTAACAGTTAAGGTAAAACTAATTATTTAGAATTTTAGGCTGCCAGGTTATGTGGGTTTTGTGGCTAAAAAATTGCCTATTTCTTATCTTTGTTATTAATAAAATGAATTAATTAATTATTACAACTTTTGAGTATATGAACCACCCAAAAACGTCTCCTCGCGATTGTCATAGTAATGGACGAATGATTCATCTAAAATTAAAAATAAGATTTCATCGGGTAGTCGATGAGTATAGGTCGTCGTTAATGAAGGCATTTCGAAAAAGAAAATGAATTTTGACAAATTTGCACACAAAGCAGTATAATTTTAGGTATAATTTTTACCACAAACTGCCTTGAAAATAATTAGTTGTAATCGACAAAAAAAAAAATCATGCAATCATCAGGAGGTCATCCTAACTAGAAGAACTGTGAAATTTTTCAATAAGATCGTTTCACTAGTTGCTGAGAAATCGGCACCATCGACTTTGAAAGCGATGTTTTGAGAAAAACTCGATCAAATATTGAAGTGGTCGACCATTCTAGTCTGACAGGCTGCTCTCACAAAAGCTCTACCTCCTACACTTTTATTGCGGTGCCTGAAGCTTTGGGAAAATATTCTAAAAAAACAATTTTTTGAAATTTAAAAAATCACCTAACTCCTTAATTTTTCACGAAATTTTCTATTTACTTCATTTTAAGAGTAGAAATTTTATAATTCTTTTCTGAAAGTTAAGGGGTTATATACAGTTAGAAGGCCGAATTTTCAAGAATTCTTTTTTAGAAAACTTTTAAATTTATTTACCCAAAAATTTGTATTAATGTATTTTTAAACAGTGTTATAGGATTTAGTATTAGTAAAAATATTTATTTGGAAAGGAGCACTTCGATATCTGATCTTTGGGAGCTCCTCTCAAAAAAGACGTTTTGCGGTGACCACTATATCTCTGAACTGGGTCCACTGGATTTAAAATACCAAACAGATTTCGTTAAAGTAATGTCAAATCTAGCAATTAATCGAAGGAATAAGCAAAATACAATTTTTTGACAAAATGACGCTTTCTTAAAAAAAACGATTTTTGACCAACATTTCGGCCTTAAATTGTTTATAAAATATATTTATGGGTGAGAAAAAATCTTCGATTAGTTACCAAAAATATATTTAAGAAGCTCATGTTTTGGAGTAATGTTGGGCACCTACTTTGAAAACATCACTTTCAGTAAAGCGTTTAAAGTTTGTACTTCCAAGCACTCTGAAACGCCCTTTCAAATTTGCGTCTAACTTCGAAAATATTCACACCAACGATATGAAATTTTCTGTATATTTTTAAATATACAGTACTCTAAAAAACGCCCTTTCAATCATTTGCGTCTATTTGGCGTATTTAAAAAAAAAAAAATTTTGTATATGCTATATACATATTCTATCATATTTTTGTATTGAATCAATTCATATGAAATTTTCTTCGCAATTTTTAAATATATGTTCATTAAGAAAACAAAATAAAAAATCGATTTTTTTTTGAAGATTCTAACTGTGTATAACCCCTTAAATAGTGTGTCAGTTTCACAATGGACCACCAACGGCTTAAGTGCTTCGTCAAACATCCACTCTACCCACCAAACTAGTATTTATAAACCTGGTCTGTTATTATTATTAAATTTCTTTGTTTTTTTTTGTGAATAAGTATTTTAATAACTGCGTTTAGTAAAACTAAAGGCTATCATATCTGCTGGCTTCTACATATATGCTATGAATATACCAATTCACTGTTTATCGGGAATCTTAGCTACCCTTAACTAGATAAATATCTACTTTTTTCATTCTAGGACCCATATGGTTTTTTGTACGTTTTAGTTGTAACTATGATATTATACATACCTACATACCAATTATATTCTGAATTCAACACTTTTTTCTTACTCTTTCTCTATATTGACTATTCGAACTCAAAAATACAAAGTTAATTTCTCTATATTTCCAATACAAATTTCTGTTTGTGTTTCCTCTGAATATTAATTAACTCAAAACACACAAATTTCCTACAACGCTATCACGAACTTCAATTTCTATACAACATGACACTCTAACTAGAATTGCGTTTTCTTTAAGTTTTGAATATTTTTTAAAAAAATGCGCCCAAAACCCCCAAACTAAGATGCTTTTGTAAAAAATCGAAATTCATAGCAGCAAATAATATTAAAATTCGAAATAATTGGCAACTTTTTTCCACCCCAAAAAATTGTAAGCATAACATTCGAAATCGTAAATCAATCATACATTTCATAATATTATTCGTAATTTTTGAATTAAACGTATGTACGTATGTTGGTATATTTATGAAGAAAGTTTCGAAAATCTTTTTACTACAATATTTTTATATATAAAATATAAAAAAAAAAAAATAATAATTAAATATATTACAGAAAATATATTGGAACTTAAAGTACATGTAATGAGCAGAAAAATATGTAAACACCTTTAATTAGTTTTAAAAAATTTTATAAAAAGTTGTGTTGCACAATTCTTAATTCCTTTAAGCTCGTTCGTTGGTTCGTACTCTTTCTCTTTTTTACTCTGGCACTCACTAGCAATAAACAAAAATCGTAACACGTAAGTCAATTTTGTGCGAAATGATTTAATTGATTTTGTAACCAGAAAAAAAAGAAAAACAATTGAAAAATACCTGCCAAAGCGAACGGTAGCAAGCGGTACAAAAGAAGAAAAAAAAAACAGAAGTAAAGTAAGAAAGTTTTTAAATTAGAAAAGAAACCAATTGAAAGTCAAACGGTAAAAGCATCTTCAGTGCCCCCAATATTGAGTTTGCCATATCATATATTAATTCTAGACGATGTAGTTTACAATCAGACCATGGGACCTGGCGCCACATTGGACAAACGACGACCCGATTTGCGTGACGAGCTCGGCTATATTGCACCACCCAATCGCAAGCTGCCACCAGTGCCCGGCTCCAATTACAACACCTGCGACCGGATTAAGCGAGGTACAGTGATAAGTAAGCATCTAAATTTACGAATTACAACATTTATTAATGCGAGCAAATATCCTCTTGTTCTTCCATTGATTTTTCGGTTATTTTCATTTCGATATTTTGAGTGTCACGAAATTCCTTTTGTTTTGGCGTAAATTTGTATGCAATTTTTTGGCTTATTAGTTATTCATATACGCTTTGCGCCAAACGCATATGCAATGCAAGTAAAAAAGGACTAAATTGCAAAAAAAAAAAAAAATTATAATTATTTAAAAAATAATAATTTTATAAATAAAAGAAAAAATAATAACTAAAAAAATTATGAATTTACAAATCTCTATGAAAACTGTAAATGTAATTTGAAACGTCTTAATGTAAACTTGAATTTTGCTAATTTTTGACTCATTCTTACTTCTGTCTAACCTTTTACGCACTTTTAAAGTAATTTTTTACGGTGTAGCAGTGTAACTTTAAACTTAAGCTACATTTTAAAAATGCGATTATTTCTTTTAAACATTTCGTAATGTCCTTTTGCTGAATATTTATACCTCTTGCATGCTCCATAAATGTTGTAGTAAATTTAGATAATAGTCGTAAGTTGTTACTTTTGCTTTATTATAAGTGGAACAACATTTTGAAAAAAACAAAACACATTTTAAAGCGTTCTATCAACAATTATGCTTTTGTGCTATTTTGGTTGCAAAAGTTTGAAGATAACACTAAGTAATGACAATTTAGAAGATACACGAAGAAACAGTCAACTATCGGAGAAAGTAAAAAAAAACGAGAGAGACATGAATTCATTTCATCAGAAAGAGTACGATGGTCTGTTGTTGTAGCAACGTGAAACTTACTTTGGATATAAATAAAAGCAGCTTTACGACTTAATGAATTCGTGAAATAAGGGTGATCCATTTCGAGATTCCCAACTTTTTTTTTTTAAGAAAAAACATAGAAAAATTTAATGGGAATGCTTTATTATTGTACGAAAGAACATTCTTTTGCATTAATTTTTTAATGATTATCTCTTTCAAATGTTGGCCGCGGCTACGTCTCAGTTGGTCCATCCTTTGAGTACAATTTTCGATAACACGTTTGAGTATTTCGACTGGTAACTGGCCCGCATGATGTCTTGCTCCAAGGCCTGAATTGAAAAGGGACTATACTTTAGACTTTACATATTCTCACAGGAAAAATCCTAACGGTGTGATATCACACGATCTTGGCAGGCAGTCGGCCGTCCCAAAACCTGAAATTATCTGCTCACCGCACTGTTCTCTGAATAAATCCATTGATTTATGCGATGTGTGGGAAGTGGTGCCGCCTAGTTGAAACCAAATGTCGCCGAGATCTTTCGTCTTACCCTCGTTCATCACCAGACTCATTTGCTTTGCTTCCTTATCCAGTCTGGAGAAAGCAGATCTAACGGCGCAGTTGTTCAGGCCAATTATATCAATATCATCGGCCTACGCTAAGAGCTGTACTCTTATAAAAGATTGTGCCTTCTCGATTCAGCTCTGCAGCAGTAGATTACAGAAGTCATACGATAGGGAATCGCCTGGTCTGAAACCTCGTTTGGTATCGAACGGCTTGGAGAGGTCATACCGATCCTGACGGAGCTTTTGGCATTGCTCAAAGTCAGTTTACAAAACTGTATTGGTTTTGCGGGGATACCAAATTCAGACCTAGTGGCATAAAGGCAGCTTCTTTTCGTACTGGCAAAAGCAGCTTTGAAATCGACGAAGAGGTGGCGTGTGTCTATCCTCTTTTCACGGGTCTTTTCCAAGATTTGGCGCATAGTGAATATCTGGTCAGTTTTTGATTTTCCAGGCCTAAAGCCACACTAATAAGGGCCAATCAGTTTGTTGACGGTGGGCTTTAATCTTTCACACAATACGCTCGATAGAATCTTAAATGCGATCTTGAGGAGGCTTAACCCACGGTAGTTAGTGCAGATTCTGAGGTCTCCCTTTTTGTAGATTGGGCAGAGCACACTTTAATTCCAATCGTTGGGGCTATTTTATCGGAATTTCTTCCGACCTTATTCTACAAAGAAGCTGATACATGCTCCTCCGCTTTGTTTTTCTTCAGTCGGGTAATTGCTATACGAACTTCTTCATGGTCTGGCAATGGAACGTCTGCTCCATCGTCATTGATTGGAGACTTGGGTTAGCCATCTCTTGGCGTTATGCTTTCACTGCAATTCAGCAGGCTGGAGAAGTGTTCGCTCCATAATTTTAGTATGCTTTGGGCATCAATCACTAGATCACCTCTGGGGGTTCCACAAGAGTATGCTCCGTTCTTGAAACCTTCTGTTAGTCGCTGCGTCTTTTCATAGAATTTCCGAACATTGCCCCTGTCGGCGCGCTTGTCAAGCTCATCATACTCACGCATTTCGTTCTGTCTTTTTTTTTTTTTTGTCTGCAAATGTGTCTCGCTTCCCTTTTCAGCTCTCGGTATCTATCCCATCCCGCACGTGTTGTGGTCGATTGTAACGTTGCGAGGTAGGCAGTCTGTTTTCTCTTCCCTGCAACACGGCACTCCTCATCGTACCAGCTGTTCTTGTGCATTTCCCGAAAACCAATGGTTTCATTTGCAGCTGTACGTAATGAGCTAGAAATGCCGTCCCACAGTTCTCTTATATCGAGTTGCTGACGAGTGCTCTTAGAAAGCAGGAGTGCAAGTCGAGTCGAAAATCGTTCGGCTGTCTATTGTGATTGCATTTGTTGACGTGCGTTTTTTGCTGCACTGAGGTGGGTGCGTATCTTGGCTGCAACAAGAAATATCAGAGAACTCTCCTCGCTTGCGTGAACTACTACACATGGCTCCATCCTCCAGAGTCAGAATTAGGTCTACCTTAGGTAACAGTATTAAACATTATATTTTTTTATACAAACCTAAATTTCTGATTTCTAGTCGGGTTTAGCACCATTCATTGAACGAAAGAAAAAATAAATTAAAGAAGTATTTGATAAAAAATGTTTGTTCCACTCATAATGCTTTAGCACAATTATTAGAATAGCATTTTCTTTATTTTTTTATAATCTTTTAATTCAAAGAAATCTTATCTTTTTGTTTATTTTTATGTTCATCATCTGAAAATTGCCTACTTGTAATCCCAACCCTCGACAAAATCCCGATTTATATGGCTTTTTACTCCTGCAACCGCTTGATGTTTTATAAAACGTGTTTTATATTACGAATTTTTTTAAAACTTATTATATAAAATAAAATGACAACAAAAACAACAAACAAACAATCAAACATTTACACAAATAAACGCAACTACACACTCTAAACATATACATAACGGTTTATATGAAATGTTACGGTGCATTATTAAAACCATGGGCTTATGCCACGCAACACTTGTATGCATCTATTGGCTATGCTATGCTATGCCATGCTGTGCTATGCGCGGCTATGCTGTGCTATTCTCGGCTATGCTGTGTTATGCTCATTTATGTGTACTCGAGTAGCACGTGGCATACGCTCAAATCACTCTACCTGGGATCCACGCCGTACTAACTTGTATGAGGAATTGAAGGCCCCACCAGTGCCATTGCACGGTAATCATTATGGTCCCGAAGATGTACAGTGTCATTATAGACATCCAGGTAGGCGTTAACAAGGGTGGTATTGACTTTTACGGGGTTTTAATTGTGTTGTGCTTAATTTTATTATTTTTTATTTAAGATTTTTATTTTATTTTACTACTATTTATACCTTATGTGTTCTTTATTTTTTCCAATTGGATGCCACTAATAAAAAACTAATCAAATAACGAATTTAGGGCTTCAAAAATATTTAAAATAATTAAAATTAAATAAGAAATTAGCAAAATTTATTTTCGTAAGGTGGGTAACCTCAAAAACATATTTTCAATGAAAAAACAACTATCAAAAAAATTGAATTTTTTTTTTAAAAACTATTAAAAAATTTAAGTTTTTTTTTAGTTTTGAAAAAAAAAAATATTTTTTTTTCTCTCAAGATTCTAATTTTCTAAAACATTCTTAAACAAATGAAAAATCCATAAAAATGGTTGTAAAAAAATTAAAAATTTGTTTTTAGAAAAAATGTTGAGAAAAACAAAAATAGGTTTTTATGAAAATAAATAACATATTATAAATAGATCAAAAAAATTAAGTTTTTTTATTGTTTTTTAAATTTTGGAAGATACTAAATTTGGTTTTTCCAAAAAAAAGCATAACAATTTATATCTTTTATCTATTTTTAATATATTTTTCATTTAAAATAATATTTTAGAAAATTTGAATTTTGAGAAAAAAAAATGAGATGGAAATTTTTTTTTAATTATTCTGCTTATAATTTGAAGTGGAAATCGTACTTTGCACAAACAATTTGGTTACTGGAAAAAATCTACAGTTCAAAAGCAAAAGCTTAACTTAAAAAAATAACTCAAAGCAAAAAATAGTAAGATAACATGGTATCGCTCGTATAAAGATTTTAACAGTACTATTATTTACACATATAATTTTTTTTATTTTTTCTAAACATCTTATTTCTAAAACAAAAACTTTGAAAAAATCATATTTAACATTTTTGGATTTTGTGGGCACTCAAACAAAGATTACCGTATTTAACAAATACTAACAGTAAGTAATGGTGTACATAAATATTATGTATATACAGATGTATGTATATTAATAAATACTTAACTAAAAAAAGTAAAGAGATGCATGCTGTTTTCTATAATATAACTACTTAATACAGTACAGTGTAACAACAGTAACAACATAACCCCTCAAACCCACAAAACAAAAACAATACACCTAAATTTTTAAAATTTTAAAACCGAAAACTACTAACACTCAAAATTTTTTATACGAAATTTTCTTACACAAACAACAACATTAAAAAGGCATGGAAGATGAGATCTGCCCCTATGCGACCTTCCACTTGCTCGGCTTCCGTGAAGAAATGGACCCCACCAAGGCTATGAATTTCCAAACCTTCCCTCATCAAAATGGACATGCACCTGGACCCGGACACGCAGGCACCATGGGACCACCCGGACACCCTGGACATGTACACTCACGTTCCGGTTCACAGTCAATGCCACGCGCTAATCGTTACGCACGCAAGAATAGCCAAGGCGGACAATCGTCCATTTATACACCAGCACCGGAGTATGATGACCCAGCCAATTGCGCCGAAGAAGATCAATATGTGAGTGCACGCATATACATAAATAACACACAATTTAAAATGCAAAAAATGTGTATTGAATTTACAGCGTCGTTACACACGCGTCAACTCACAAGGCGGCAGTCTGTACTCTGGTCCCGGACCCGAATATGATGATCCCGCTAATTGCGCACCCGAAGAGGATCAATATGGATCACAATATGGCGGTCCATATGGCACACCATATGATCATTATGGCTCACGTGGCTCCATGGGACGTCGTAGTGTTGGTAAGTATGTGCCGAAGTCTGGGTGGTTTTGAAGTAGGGGGATATATTTAGAAGATTTTAATGTGACTGCTACTAATTAGGTTCTGCACGTAATCCAGGTAATGGCTCGCCAGAACCTCCACCACCACCACCACGCAACCACGACATGAGCAACTCGTCGTTCAACGACTCCAAGGAGAGCAATGAAATCTCAGAAGCTGAATGTGATCGCGATCATGGACCACGCGGCAATTATGGTGGTAAGTTTTAAACATAATTGAAAGTGCTAGGCAATAAATAGCAGTAAAAAGTTAAGATTTTGAGGTTATGCCAGATATTTTAAAGGTTTATATGAATTGAAATAAATTACTATAATTATTTTGTGTACAGTATAACGGCATTTTGCAATGTGTGACTACTAAACGCATTTCGAAATATTTTTTTCTTTGTACTTAACACAAACTTACGCTAATTTACGCTATTTTTGTGTCTTTAATAATTTAATTGGAAAAAAATAATGCAAATATACATTATTAGCAGAAGACTCCAATGAGGGTGAGTGAAAAAGCAATCGGAATATTTTCAAAAACTTATAATTGTTAAAGTTGTTGTTATTTTAAAATTTCTCACGCAAACATTTTTGTTTTGTTTACAAATTAGTTACCCAACCACGCATTTTTAGCGCAATTCTTTTTATAAAAAATGTTGTTGTGTATGCTTTAATGCAATAAAAAGTTTAATACTTCGTCATAAATTAGTTTAAAAAAATTTTCAAAATTCTCAGTTGCACACTCCAAGTCACCATATCACTCATCAAACCTCAAAAATGCTCATAACGCGTGGTAATTTTCGTTTGCTCATTTTTCATAAGCCCCAAATGCGACGTTCATGGAGTTTTAAGCGTTTTAGTTGATAAGTTTTACATACATACAAGCATTCAAATATAATTTATACATATATGTTTAATAGGAATTATATTTATTTATAATGAAGAGTACTTTATAAGAAATGACAGCTTATTTTTATTTATACAAAATATTTTCAACTGAAAGCAGTGTTGCCAACACGAATTATCATGAAAAATGTGTTCGCACTGCTTTTAGTTTGCATTTAATCGCGTTACATGTTTTGTCCGCCCCTCACTCATTGAACCGCATACAATTCAAACTGTTTATAAATCATCATTCGGCTCCGCTCATCGTTACTCAGCGAATGAGTGTCATGTGATTACTCATGTGAGCATTAAACAAATGCATTACATATTTCTAAAAAATGTGATTTTTTAAATTTATTTACATATAAGCGTTTTCAAATATTCATACTGTGTTTTGCTAAATAATTTGTGTCTAATTTATTGTTAAAATTATACAAATTGGTTAAAGTTTTGTTTACATTTTGCAACGACGGTTTGGGTTATTTTCAACATTTTCTTCATATAATTTTGCACCGTTTCTTTTCATTTCATTTCAAGCACATTTTTCATTAACTGTTCTTGTGTTTATATACATACATATGTATATGTTTTGGGTTAAAAAAAAATTATTTTTATTTAATTTTTTTTTATTTTGTTCATAACAAATTATTGTCTGTGACTAAAAAAACATAATGCGGGTTTTAGTTTTAAAGTTTAAGCATAAATTTTTATTTCAAATAATTCCATGTTTATATTTATTATATCATTGCCATCATTGACAACATTACACCTCATATGTGGCATCAGCATGCACATTTCATTTTAAAAATCTAAGTTAATTTAGTAAAATCCATGTGTAGTTGTAGCAAATTATTATTTGTAGTTTTAAAGATAGAAAAGAATATGTGAAACAAGTTTTAAATATATAAGTATTTACAACCATAAATTTGCTAGAGTCGAAATTTATTTTGATTTCACAATACAGGAAAATTGAAAGTTGGTTGGATCATAGAACATAAAAAAATGCATTTTAATAAATTTAACATTTTATGTATTTTTTTATTATGTTTTAATTACATATGTATGTTAAAACTAATTATTTTCATTGTAAAAAAAATTGTATTTATTATAATTTATATATTTTTTTAATTTTAAATTTTCATAATATTCCTTTATCTCACGAGCATAGACAAACATTTTTTTTATAAAAACTTTTTATGAAAACCATTGTTTTTCTTGTTGCGTTAAAATTTTAGCACCTAAAGAGAAATTAAAAATTTTCAAAACCTCAAAATTTCTATAAAAAAATAATTCAAATTAAATTTGTATGCTCTTGCTTTATTTTTTTTTCATGAGATATAGGATTATATCTCTGCCTACTTCCCATATAAAGCAATTTTGAGTTCTATCTGATTCTTTCACTTTCCAGTATGCAAATTAAGCACCTGAACAGTGCCTCTGAGGTCTGCCATAAAATTAATAAAATAGGGTTCATTTTAGCAGAAGGTATTTCGTTTTATTCTGAATGTAAATTAAGCTCAAGTAGAAATAAAAGTTTTTTCTAAAGTAAGGTTAGAAACGATATTATTGATTTTTTTATATTCTTTATGAGTAAAATTGACTCAGAGATATTACATTTCTGATTGAAAAACAATAACAATATCCAAAAAAATCACTCGTTTCATAAAAGGAATATTTTTGGAAATTATTAAAAAATTTATTAATTTCTCTTTAAAAAATTTCTTTACTTATTTCGAAGCATCCAAAATTAGCATCGTTTAAAATCGTTTTTAATGAACTTCTTAACTTATTTTGCACAATTATGGTTGTCGATTTTTTAAGTTCCATAAAAATTATAATTGCACATGAGAAATATGTTTAATGGAAAATACAATTTTAAAAAATTTTTCAAAAATTAAATTTTTAAAAAGAAAATCAAATATGGTTTAATTTAATTTAAAGTATTTTCATATTAAAGGTAATTTTGAAAAATTCCTTGAAATTGTATTTGAAATGATTACAATTGTAAGTTTGCTAGGAATTTACATGAACTTTATTTTGGTTAATTTATTGATTTATATAACTTTTCTTTCTCCTTTTTTATTTTTAACATATTATTTCGGAATTTTATCATACTGAAACTAAATATATTTGTGCTAACGTTTGGGAAACGTTTGATTTTCAATACTCAATATATGCACATAAACTAAAAAATTTAACTGTAAGCAGCTGTCAAAAGATCCCCACTGCAAAAGGATCAGCGTACAACTGAAGAAATGCGCAAACTGATTGAAAGGTAAAGTACTTAAGGCACGCAAAAGAAATAACAAAATTAAATTTAATATGTTTTTAGTTTATAAATTTGTTACACACAGCAATTATATTAGTTTCAAGTAGTTGCAGTTGCTTAAAATAAGTAATCATATAATTATATTTTTTTGTAGTTTGGTTTTTTTGGGGCCAAGCTAAAAATTTTAAGACACAAATAAATACAAAAAATGTGTATTTATTACACTTAATTGCATTTAGTTACAAAAATTTTAATATTTGTTAGTTGCGCAATGTTAAACTTGAAAACAACGAAAATATATATTTTAAAAATTTTTATGTAAAATATAAAAAATTAAAGTATAAAATTTTTTTAAAAAGTGTATTAAGCTTTTGAAATAAAAAAGTAATAATTTACATTAAAAAAACACAATATTTGAGCACGTATTTGTACAGTTTTATAAAATTTTAGTAAACTCTAAAATTTAATTGATTTTATTAATCATAAAAAGTAATTTAAATGCGAAAAGTTAAACATTTGAGCACGTGTTTATACATTTTTTTTAAATTTTAATAAACTATAAAAAAATTTATAATTTTAAAAATTCTAAAAAGTAATTTAAATGAGAAAAGTTAAGTTGAACATTTAACATATTTACAGAATTTTGTAAAATTTGAGCAATTTTTAATGTCTAAAAATATCAAGTAATAATATTGTTGATAAAATATGTCTTTAACAGATTTAATGATTGCATAAAAATTAAAAATTTAACCTTGAAAACCATAGTTTTCACAATTTTATGCAATTTAAAAAAAAATTTAAGTAAAGTAATTATGTTTTATTGTTCAGTTTAAAGCAATTTTTAATAACATTTTATTTTTTTTTTATCAAAAACTAATTTATTTAAAAAATACCTTGAAATAACTGTTAGTATCAAGTAAAAATATAAATATAAAATAATAACAATTTAAAATTATAAACATAAAAAATTAAAAATGCTGTTAAAGTTAAAGCACAAATTTTGGACTAATAATAAAATTAATTTTTTATTGGTTATATTTTTTTATTTAATTCCTGATGTACAACTCACCCACTTCTACTACTATGTAAACTACTTCTACTACCAATTTCTACTACCTACAAAAACCACTCGTACTTATTCACCATAGTCGACGGCCATTGTAAGTTGATTATTTATAAATGGTGTAATTTGTTAATGCGTGTATATGTCAAAAAATAATAACATATATTTATACCAATTTGATATAAAATATTATTATTATATTTACTTGTTCTTTGCATGCGTAGCCACATAGTAAGATATGATTAAACGGGTAAAATATATTTGACTCGTAGTTTTGTTAATAACCGAGTAGTATTATTTGCATGTTGTGTTGTTTTATTTGAAGATGTTTAAGTTTCAAGCTTAAATTTTTTGTTGTTATTTACATATGTTTATTGTTGTATTTTGTGTTTGAGTTGAACGGCAAATCACAGTTTGATTATTACAAAATTCCAATAAGTATATACATACATACATATATATTATATACATATTATAATAATATAAACATTTGTATATGGAATTTAACGGTACATGCTTTTAAAATGTATACAAATAGCAGCGTAAAAACACATACAAATATTTCCAATGTAAGCTTTGGTTGTTGAGTATGTTTCTGACACTCACACAAAGAACTCTTTGCTTACATATTTACATGCACATGGCGCGAAACTGTATTTCAGGTTAAATATTTAAAGTTTTTTACAAAATTTTGTAGTTATCAAAACATATCAGTTAAGTACTTATCAGCTGCTCTTCGTAGGAACTTAAAACTTGTAGAAAATTCTCTCAGCGAACTCAATTTTTAATTTCTTCCAGTACTTGTGATAAATAGAGAGAACTACCATCGCGCTCATAACTGTAATACATATCAGTGGTGCAGTTTTACATAATAAATTGAATCTCCGATTAGAAAACCCATATTTTTTTTTGTTTTCCCCAAAATTGCATTCCTTTACAGATTTACCCGATTCGCAATTGATCATAAGGGGTGATATATTTCGAGGTTTCCCACTTTTTTAAATAAAAAACACAGAAACTTCAAATTTAATGGGGAATGTTTATTGTCATTCGAAAGAACATTCTTTGGCACGTAGTTTTTGAAAATTATCTCTTTCAAATGTTGGCCGCGGCAATTTTAGATGACTTGTTCGACCATTTCGACTGGTAACTGGCGAATATCACGCGTGATGTTTTGATCCAAGGCCTCGAATCGAAGCGGAATCGTCCGCATAGACCTTATACTTTACATATCCCCACAGGAAAAGTCTAACGGTTTTGGTGGTCAGTCGATCGGTCCAAAACGTGAAATTATCTGCACACCGATGTTTTCTCAATAAATCCACTCATAACATATTTGAAGCGATGTGTGGGAAGTGGCGCTGTCTTGTTGAAACCAAATGTCGCCGAGACCACGAGCTTCAATTTCAGGCATCAAATAGTCGAATCATAGCGCGATAACGGTCGCCATTTACGTTACGTTTGAAGAAATATGGACCGATGATTCCACCAGCCTACAAATGACATCAAACCATTATTTGACAGCTCTTGAAACTCTTCAGGTTGCTCTTCGTCCCAAATGCTGTCATGCTGTCATTTTGTCTCATCACTGCATAAAATTTGGCTCAAAAACGTCGGATCTTCCTGGAACTTTTCAATAGTCCAGCGGCTTCAGTTCTTGCGGAAGCTGTGTTTTGTATGCTTTCAAGTTAAGATCTTGACGCGAAATGCGCCAAGTCGTTCCATATATCAGTCCGACTCTCCACGGTCTTCGTGCACACTCTCAGCTAGATTTTCTTCACTGCGTGCTGGACGTGGTGTTGCGAATAGTTCGCTCGGTGGTCTGATTACGTTGACCTTAAGTTGAGCGAAGCGAGCGTAACACACTCTTTACAGAACGTGAAATTTCATAATAAAGTTGAACGATTTGTAAACGTTTTTCAGGCTTAAGTCTTACCATGATGAAATGCCAAACGATACTGAACAAAACTAACAAGACAGCTTGACACGATTCTCACGTGATCTGTCAAAAAAGGCTATTGAAAAAAGTCACCCGTAAACATATGAAATTTTTGTTTACATGAGTTCTTTGCCTTTGGATGTATAACCCTTACAAAACCTGTCCATAAACTAGAGGTAACCACAAAATAAAAATCACTTGGCTGTACTAGATAATCTATAGAATCAGATTACTATTTATAATCAAAAACTAGTTATGCCATTTTAAGAGATCTTTGAAGTTAGGATATTCAATAATATAGAAAAATTACTGTCAAAATAAAGCCACTCTCTATTTTCAAATCTTTTACTTTTGCTGTATCTCATGTTTGGTAACGGGTGCCTTATGAATCTGTGTACAGTGTTCATGGCATAAAGTACAATACGAAGCCATAAAAGATATTGTCAGCTCACAGGCTGATTGTTAGTCCTTAATTTTAGGCGTTGGAAATGTCAAAAGTTTTCTTAATATTAAATATTATGTTTTAATGTTTTTTCTTTACCTCCTCTAACATTTCCTGCACCGAATGATTGATTTCAAAGATTGCAATGAGCTACTTCATAAGCCATAGGAAAAGGCAATATAGTAAACGTTTGCGTAACTCCCTAGTAGCTAAGTACTGCAAAATTACGGATTAAGTTTTTTCTACATTTTTAATTTTTACTTGACACCAGTTGAATTGAATGAATAACTATTATTAACACGAAACACTAAGGAATAGCCAATGGAATACTTTGCTACACTCAAAAAATGTGTATATGAGTTCAACCATCTATCAGCTTTTACTACTACAAACTGAATGAGCGCTTTAATCTTTTTTTTAGAAATTCATAATGAAAAGCTTAAAACATAGTTTTATAAGCAAGTGTCTGACAGCATTTTAAATATCATAACTATACATCAATTTACTTTTTCAACGAAAGAGGCTACGAATGTTTCATGGAAACACAATTTTTTTTTATTTTAAAATTAGTTCTACTTTCTCGAATATACTGGGCTGCGGAAAAGTTTTTGTTTAGCTTATCACCGCTAAATTTTTCAGTCAAGCAGAAAAGTAGAAAGCACTCCGTTGAGTGAGAGTTGTCAAACCTATATATAAAACCTACTAACGGTAAAATTTGTTTCACTGAACCGATAAGTGGTAGTTAAACTTATGGTTGATGTATAGAAAGTCAACTTAACTACAAGACATATAGCTTATTCTTGATAAATCTCGATTTCGATATATTTTCTAACCCAGTAGCGTATCCAGTATATTTTTCTGAGGAGGGTTTTCCTTCCAACATATCTTTAATATTGATGTTACTTTGTGAATAATTCTGAATTTGAATTAAAATCTCCAATTTTGGGATTCTAACCTATAAAAGTGCAATCTAGAAAAAAATCGTCGCCTCTTAAAATACACAATTTATATAACGGTATATTACTAAACCATTAAACCCTAACTGTATTTATAAATGTAAGCGAGTAAAATATATTAACTAAACTAATATTTATACAAACGTAATGAGTTATGAATGAGCTTAATATTGCAGAACTTAAAACTATCATATCATACAACTGTAATTTATTCACCGCATTTAGAACACTTATCACGAAAAGTATTTATGATTTTTTACTAATAAATGATTTTTTCATATTTTTCGCAAATTTCGCAAAACCAATGCGAAAAAAACAGAAACGAAGCCGGTCCAAAACAACTCCAACAACAAAGTGGCGCAGGATTCACAGCCTACGATACTATGGCAGTGTAATTTGTAAACCGATAGCTGTAGCAACAAGAACCATCACCACAATTTACTAGCACAACAACAACAACAACACAATTAGATGAAGAATAATGAATGAATGTAAAACCTCCCAAGCTCCACTAGTCAGAGTAGCTGCAGCAAATGCAACGCAAATACCAAATAATTTCTTTCAGTGGATTAGTTGGTGCATAGAGCAGAGTTATGTAGCGTGTGAGCGTTCTACGTAGAGTAAGTGAGATAGAGAGAGAGAACGTGAGTAATAGCTAGCAAGAGTTAGCGAGCACAAGTAAACGGTAATTTTGACGTAAACTCAAAGCTCTCATAATAGTTAGGGCAGCGTAAGGGAGATAGGGAGCGCATTGTATACATAAGTAAGATAACAGGAGAGGAAGTGTGTGTGAGCGGGAAACGCACGGAACACGGGCGTCATTTGTGCGAAAGAGACAAACATATATAATAATATCACAAGAGACATCACAGTAAATGTAAATGAAGAACTAAATAATCGTATAAGCAAAAAGGAAAAAAAAACACACACTCTCTCTTTTTTTTCTATAAAATTAAACACGTAACGAATAAGTTAATGATGACGAAAAAGTTATGCTGGAAATTTTAAAGAAAAGAAAAAGAAAAGTTGCAGAGGAGTTGTATAACGAAATTTGAAAGAGAAAAATATTGCATAACTACATAAACATACATACATACATATATGAAACGTATTTATATTATACAAAATATGCTTAAAATTATATTATTAATATTACTACAACAAGAAAAAAACGAATAAATATATATATACAAATATTATTATTATTATTAAATGTTCTATGTGAAAAGAAACTGATAAAAAAAAATTAAAATTAAATTAAGCAAAGAACGCTGCAAGCACGTAAGAGAGCAAAGCGGCGTTTGAAAGAGAGTAAGAGCATGCGAAACAACTACTTCATTAAGACGAAAACACCAGTAAAATATTTTACAAACAACAACAGCAACAAATACAATGTATATTATTTTTGTTTATTTGCTGTGCGCAAAAAGAACAAAAATAAAAATAAAACAAAACCAAATTTTACTTTAAAAAAACGCAAACAAAACAAAGTACTCGTACATATTAAATGATCAAGCATTTATTGTAATAAACTAGTTGAAAATGCAGTTGAGGGAATGGAGAGAACAGTTGCAGCAATAGCGTTTTTATAAGCCATACATTTTTATGTGTAATTAAATAAGTGAAAATACAAACAAAGACAGCAAGAATAAAAGTTTAAACAATACACTACAGACAAAAGAAAATTTTACATACACACAAGATAGACTAGCGGCAAGTGTATAATTTTCGTTTGCGCAAGCTAACGCAGAACTGTGTTCATTTTGCGTAATTTTTTAGATAACCTATTAAACGCTATGCATTGAACCTTTTTTTATTATATTATTACATTTTAAATTCCGTTAAATATGAAATAATATAGTTTTAGCCAAGTTTGCGCAAACTAGGTTCCGCTAGTGCTTGCGCAAATTTAAGTTTTGTGCTTTTTAAATTTTTAATACATGCATCTGTAAGTTTGTTTATATTGGTGTTATAAATATAGAGTTTGTGCAAACGGTTTGCGCAAATATTTTTTTTAAATCTTCAAAATAATTCATAACTTCTTTTTATTGCAACTAGCAAGTAAAATAAAGCGAGTTCTTTTTATATCAAATCTTTGCGGAAATAAATAATCAGTTTTGGCTAAGCTTGTGCTAATTAGCTCGGCAAGTGCTTGCGCCAACTTAATGTTTATGCCTTTTTAAAGTTTATTGTTTACATCGGTGTTTTAAATTAAAGTTTGTGCGAACCGTTTGTGCAAATTTTTTCTAAAACTTTCCAAAAAAAACATAACTTTTTGTTATTGCAGCTAGGAAGTAAAATAAACTGATTTCGATTTTATAACAAATTTTTGCGCGTATTCTTTCACAAATAATGAAATTAATAATTTTCTTACAACAACATTCATTTCATTTAAAGTTTGCGCAAATGTTCATAGATTTTTTTAAAACAACATTCACTTTGGTGACGTAACTATAAGGTTTACGCAAGATATTAATACTTTTTTTTGCCGCAATTTTCACTTTGGTGACGTAACTATAAGGTTTGCGCAAAATGTTTTCGCAAACATTTTCCCAAAATTTTATATACTCATTTCTATACAATTTTATTCTGCTGTTTAGGTTTTGCATTATTTGCTTGCGCAACCAGTTGCTGCTGTTTACTGCTACAGCAAAAATAAAAAATTTCAACTATTTTAATAATAATATTTTTAATCAAATTTTTAAAAAGCGTGCTTAGGTACGCATAATAATATTATTTATATTTGCTAAGTTTAAAATCTATTTGCCATTTTGCAAAGCAATTTATGTAAATTTTAACTCACATTATTATGAGCTTGCATTTTTTAAATTAATATTTACATATCTAATTTTTTTTGCGTCAACATGTATTGCATATATAAAACAATAGCAAAACGCTGTTTGTGTCCTATTAAAATTAAGTTAGAATTTAAAAATGTCTAAATTTAGTTGAAAAGTATTTTTTTTATTTAAAGAGATTTGAGTTTTCAAGAAAATTTGAAATTTACGATTTTTAAGTAAACAAAGATTATGCTGGCATATTGTCGCGGAGGGTAAAGTTTTGACATTTCGATTTATAATTAAAAAACATTTTTTTTGGTTATAACAAGTAAAAAAACTTAATAATAACTCACCAAGAAATTCAATCCTGATTATGATTCAAGTTTGGTAAAATAGTTGGCAAAATTAAATTTTAAATACAAAGAAAAAAATTTGAAAATATTTAGTTTTTGAAATATTTTTTTTTTTTATTAAATAAATTTGCACGCGATTTTCTAATTTTTTAATGTGTGATATAAGCTTTGTTTGCTAGTGTAAACAAGAAAGTCATTAATTCCTAATAGTAAGTAAATCTGTAAAGATTAATGAGTGAAAAAATTTCATAAGCAAAATCTTTAATGAAAAATATTTCCAGACTATTTCTCTTTAACTACCAAAAGCAATTCTGATTACTCACTGCAGGTGCTTGGCTATTAACTAAAAATAAAAATATTTAAAAAAAATTTAACACAATTTTTTTAAAACAGAAGTTTTGAAATTTCTAATATTTTATACATTAAAAAATTACATTACAAAACTGAGTGTTAATTTATAGACTAGATTTTTTGAAGCTTACATATATCAAAAAAACTATAAATTATGAAGTTTTTTGAAAATTGTAAATTATGAAATTAAAAAAAATTTAACTTATGAAACTAAAAAAAATTTAAATTAAGAAATTAAAAAAAATTAAATTATGAAATTTAAAAAAAAAAATTTTAAAAAATTTATATTACGAAATTTTATAATTTTAAAATTAAAAGAATTTAAATTATGTAATTAAAAAAAAATACAATTTTCAAACTTAACCATTAATTTTTTCAGCCGTACAGCTGCCAAGCACCTAAAATTAATTTTTGAATTTTCACTGTAAATTTCATAAATGCGCGATCTACTAAACTACAATTTAGATCTTAAAATGTTCTTCCATTTTTTGAAAAAAAAATGCAAAGCACCTAACTTTTTTGCAAAAGCTCATAATTTTTTAAGACTATATTTACTTTTGTAAACATAAACCGCATTGTTTAAGTATCGAAAAAAGTTTCTGTCACGCACAAATTACGCGAAACTTTTCCAGTTCTTCCTACAAAGACAAAGCAAAAATTGAATGCAACCCTTCGCTTCCACGTTGAGTGTTCAGTTTGCAATTGTAAAAAATATTTGTAATTTTTTTTTTAATTTTCACTTTTACATGTTATTTATGCACTGAAGAAATGCCATTACACAAATACAACCCTGTAACTTTTACACTGTAATTTGTATTATACAAAATATCGCCGAACACAACACATTTTCGCACACACTTTCCACTTTTGCACCGAAAAACGCACTTTAGTTAGCTTTAAATAATTTCTGCTTTGTATTTGTGTCTTCAAAATGCTTAGGTACTAAAGTGTGTTTCTTTCTTCTACCTATTTTTCGATTTTTCGATTTTGTAATTTATATATTTTACATTGCGTATACTATACTATATATTATGTTTTAAGATTTCTTAGCTTTAAATGATAAACAAGTTTCTGATGTTAATTTTACCGTTAAGCTGTACTCGAATTTTGTTTTTGTAAAATTGAAATGCTTTACTTGCTAAATAATATATGACCTTGATTTTTTCAATTAAAATATCATTGTTTTTTCTTCTTCTTTTTTATGGCTTATTATTTATTTCAGATATTTTAAAAATTGCTCAAAAATGATTTTGGATTTTAAGTTTTGATTTGAGAGCTATTTTTGAGAGGTTTGTATTATTTTTTGTTCAAAAAGTGATAAGCTTATAATTTTGTAATAATATCTTACAAGTTTTATTTAGGCATAATTTTGAAAATATTTAATATGAGCATTGTTTGCTCACTGTTTGCCAATATCAAAAAATTATTTTAAAATGTGTTTTTAGAAATATTTAATTTGAGCACTTTATTTATCGATTTTCTATCTCGACGTTTTTTTTATTGAAAATATTTTTCAGTACATTTATTTTAAAACATATATTTCATTGTATTTTTAACAATAAAACTGTAATTACATAGAAATTAAAAAGGAATTGTTTTTTTACTTAATATTTATTTACATTATATTTTTTTTATTTTTACTAAATAGATACTTTAATATAAAATTAAAAAAAAATTAAATTAGTAAAAAATGTCAATTTTTTTTAAATTTGTACTAATAATATTTTTTTTTATTTTTAACAATATATAATTTTATATTTACATTTTTAATTATATCAATTATTTTAATATCTTAAACAAAATAAAATGAAATTTGATTGAATTTTATATAAATCATATATTTTCAAAAAATATTTGCTTATACAACTTAAGTTCTATAAAATATTATAATAATTATTATTATTTATTATTATTTTTTTTAATTATTTTATTTTTCTATTTTTTCGATTTTTTTAATTTGTAATTTTTTTATTTTTAACAATACATAATTTTATATTAACATTTTTAAACATATAAATTATTTTAATATCTTATACAAAATAAAATTAAATTTGATTGAATTTTGTATAACTTATATAATTTCAAAACTTAATATTTGCTTAGACAAATTAAGTTCTATAAAATATTATAATAATTATTATTATTTATTTTAATTATTTTATTTTTCTATTTTTTTATTATTACTTTTCTTATATAATTATTATATTTTGTTTTATTTTTAATTTTTTTTATAATAACTATTTTTTGTATTGTTATTATTTTTTATCTATATATTTTATTTACACTTTAATACAATTGTTTACAGGTTTAAATGCATTTCATAATTTTTATAAATTTATTTTAATTTCCAGTGGCTCCCAAATCCATTTCTATATAAAAAGACTGAATTAAGTAAAATAAATCTGACATAATAAAATTTATTTAACAAATAAAGCAATTATGTAAATGTAGAACATTGGTTGCGAAGAAATATGTCTAAATATTGCTCAAATACGGCAGTGGGTTTTTGGCGCCACAAATTTTAAGTAAAGTTTAAGATTTTTTAATATTTATTAAATAATTTTTTTTTTAATTATGTGATAAATTTATTACTGTTTTAAGTTAAAAGTATTTTAGACATTATTATTTTTTCTAACCCAGTCCAGCCATTTATATGCTGACTTGAACTGCTTTGCCGACACTGCAATGCATGAAACTAATCCACCAAAATGTTGCGCCTAAAAGCATACCCGATTAAAAGATACGATTCGATTAGCGCTAATGGTAATAGATTGCGTCAATCCATTGAGTGTCCCCCAGTAATAAATTACTTCACATTTTTATTAAATTTAAATTTAATTTTTTTTACTTTAAATAAATAAAAAAAATTCCTCAGAATAATTATTGCTTTTTTGTAAATATTATAAAATATTATTTATTTTATGAGCAATTTAAACTTGAAGCGAAAAAAATATCCTTATTCGTGTAAATTTAAACAGCATGAGTTTTAGACTGATTTAAACTGAGTTTTTCTATAAATTTAAATATTTTATTAGATACTTTTTTTAGTTTAAACTTAAAAATACAAAAAAAGTCTTAGGTCATACGTAAAAGTTTAAATCTAAATTTAATCATTATTTTTCCTGTGTTAAAATTTATGTAAAAAAAAATTATTATTTTCAAATTTCAAACTATTAAAAATTATATGTTAAATATAGTTGCAGTTATTCTCCTACGTTAATATTTATTTATAAAACAAAATTTAATTTAAAAAAGAAATTTCTGCTTACAATTTTTTTTTCTTGTTTTATATGCATACATACATACATACATACATACATACATATGTATATGTATTAGTTTATTTAAAAACACTTAAAAAATGAATTAATTAAAAAAATTTTAAATAAAATAATATATGTATGCATTCGCTAAATAAAATATACAAATTTATTTTAGAAACTGTAAGTTTTAAGAAAATTACTTTCGTTTAAATTTTTTCCTGTGTGACAATTTGTTGAACTACTGCTTTATATACATACATACATATGTATGATATATAAATATCTTAAATTTAATGAAAACTAAATTTAATTATTAAATTATATAAATTTCGAAAATTTAAATTTGAAAAATTTTAGTTTAGCTTAAATTTAATTAAAAACTTTTTGTATGAATTATTTTGTTCTCATTTTTTAAATTTGTAATAATTATTTTGAATTAAAAAATAAAAAATAACAAAAAAAATAATTTTATTAAAAAAAAAAAATTCTGTGTACAATTTTTTTTATTTTTGTTTAAAAAAGTACATATGTATGTACATATTATTTTAAATAAAAATTAAAGAAATTTAATTAAAGAAAAATAAATTTTAACAATTTTAATTTAGTTAAAATTTTTTTCCTGTATATATGCATTTAGTTTTGCTATTGTTATTGTATATTGTTTAAAATATACAAATTATATTTCGAAAATTTAACTTTAAAATATTTAAATTTAATGTAAAACTCTTTTTGTACGAATTGTTTTTACTCTTATTTTTTAAATATGTAATAATTATTTTGAATTAAAAAGACTAAGTTTAATTTTTTAAAATTTTTTCTGTGTACAAATTTTTTATTCTTGTTTTTTTATACATATATTATTTTAAATAAAAATAAATAAATATGTCACATAAAATATTCAAATTTAATTTAAAAAATTTAACTTTAAATAATTTATTAAATTTTATTTGAATTTTTTTCCCTATATGCTATTGTTTTTATATGTATGCATATACATATGTATGTATGTATGTATATATTAATTTATACATTTTTATAGATTATTAAATATAATCAAATCAAATTTGTAAAACAGCATATTTGTTTTAAACATTTAACTCTTAAATACAAAATAATTTATTGTCTCATTTTAGTACCTCTGCTTTTTGTAACACCTTTTAGCCAATGTAGAAATACACAAACACACACCAAAATCATTTACACAGTAGCAAATCAATAAACATCATATTACTATTTAATGTAGCGTACTTAAAACACTTTTTTTTTAATATTTACAAAAAAATAAAAATATTAAATATAAGAAATTCTTACAAAAACAAACGAAAATTCGTCGATTTACCATTTATAAATAAATAAATAAATGTAGTGTTGTGAAATTATTGCTTGCAAAAGCATACGTATATACAAAAATTAATATAACAAATACAAATATTAACAAACATACATATTAAACTAGCATTTAGCATACTAATATTTCAAAATCGTAATACTTCAAATACGAGAACGGCGAAGGTCGAACAAAGAGCAAAGTTTCGCTATTTATTAGACTTTTGTCCGATTCCCTTTATAGAAAATAAAATTACAGTTTATAAAAAATACATATTGACGTGAAATTTTTAGGCAACGCAAGCAAAATTACAAATATTCGTATTGAGAAATTTGCAAATTGAAATCAAAAATCAAAATTCCAAAAAAAAAAAAACAAAAACAAACAACGTTTACAAAATTCGTGTTTTTGGCAATTATGAGAAACAAAATTATTAAAACTAAACTTAAGAAATGCATAAATACATAACTACTCTCACTTTACATTTTACATAACTATTATATATATATATGTATGTATACATTAATTAAACATTAAAAATATAAAAAACGTATAAAGACGAAGAGAGCGATATATGAGAAATAACAATGTTAAGCGCTTTTGAAAAAAACAGAAAAAAATCGTGCGAATTGCCACGAAGAAACTCTTTCGTCGAATGGATGCAGACACAAATACGCCGCGTACTGTTGGAAAGTAATCAGGAAGCGTACAACTAGTGACCACAAAGGTAGCGGGAAAATGAGGTTATGTGCTAACTAACGAATTCATCGAATATACTACATACATACAACTAACAGACGTACGCACTCACTCACTCACGCACTTGCTCACGCTCGCACAACGCTACGAAAACTCATAAAGCTATACATACATACATAACCTAACATAAGTACATAAAGTCATTCATACATTTCATACATACATCCATACAACGTTTATGAATTTATGAATTGAATTTTTTACTAAATACTTAGAATTATTGCCATCGCTTGATTGTTTGTGTTGCTTGCATGACCCGAAAACGCTTCTAATCAATACTATTTCTAATTATAAGAATTTTTCTAACTCAATTATATAATAACTAAATTAAAATATGTATCAGCAGTGATGGAAATTCATAGATGAAATAACTACGCTACAAATTGACGAGATTTGTAACGTTAAGTGTGCTATAAAAGTGAGGCTTTTGTACGAGTTTAAAGAAAGGTGATTATTTTAAGAAAAATCTGTATGATTTTTAAGGTAAATTTATTACACATTATTCATATATGTATGTATACAACAAAAGGATGAAAAGTGCAAGGGAGTGTAAGTTAAAATCCATCATACAGATACATATACTTACATACATACATAACTAGTTTGTAGTGAAACGAATTGAATCAAAATATCATGCCATCTCATTCATCATACAATACATAGTATTCATACAACAATACATAATAAAGTCATATACATAAATATGTAATATTAAGTACATACATACAACACTGGAAAAAAACCAAAACTAACAACATTAAAAACGCTACATGCGCACATATGCATTATTAAAAATACATACATACATGCATAAAAAATGAAAAATCGCATTACTCATAATTCATAAACGATGAAAATGTTGAAGTTGATGAAAAGTGTACGCAAGTGCAGAACGAAGGCAAAACCAAGCATAATAACTGAAGAAGAAAAATTAAACAGTTGGTACCCTCACAATGCAACTCCTCTACATACTCCTCTCTAAAATTACTCAAAACCAAAAAAAAAAAACAAAAAATGAAAATAAAAAATTAAATAAATAATAAATACATGTAAGGTTTGTATTATTACGAAAAAAATATTAAACTTCTTAAAAAAAAACAACAAAATTAAGTGAAAAAGAAAACATAAATAACGATGAAAGCAGTTTAGATGAAAATGGGCGCTGGAAATTTATGAGAAATTATGAAAGTAGATGAAAAATTTAAACGAGAGTGAATATTCGTAAATGTAATTTTAACGCAATGTCATATATACTTACAAAAACACAAACACACACAAACACGTACATACAGAAAAGCAAAATTAAAAAAAAAATATTAATAAAAGCATATAACAACAGCGTAAACGCGGCTAAGCTGAAGCCCGCGCGGCCAACTTCACACACTACAAACACAAGTAAAAGCGAAAACTGAACGCAAAAAGAACGAAATAAAGACAAAATTAAGCGAAAGCTATTTAAGCTCACACGTGTGAAAGTTCACAAAGCTCAAAAGCTTGCTTGCAAGTAAGATTGGTACGAAAAAAGCTAAATTAATACACTAAAGAGAACTACTGCGCTCTCGCACACAATAAACAGACATATAATATACACAACAACAACACGAAATCATATTGCCAATTTATGTTGGATCAATAAAAAAAAAAACAAAAAAAGCATTTACCGTGTTTTATTTTTAACACTTAAACAATGAACTCAAAATGCGCAAAGTGAAAGTTCATAACGCTCAAAAGCTTGCTTGCACATGAAAATAAAGGTTACCGGTTCTACTGCTGGGATATGCAGCGTTGCCATTCTGCAGAATTCAAACTTGATGCATATTTTTAACCTCCTCAGTCCCAAGGGGGGAAAAAAAGTTAGAAGTCGACAAAAATATTTTTTTAAGCTTGCCACGTTAACATTAAAACAAAAATTTTGTTCAAGGACATACGCGATGAAAGGATTCGAAGATAAGACAGGTGCGGCTGGCTGGACATTTGTAACCAAGTGGAATGAATCTCGTTTTTGTAAAAGCATATAAAGGATTAATGTTTTATTTCATATTAATTTTAAATTCATAAATAACAGTAAATCTTTGATCAATACTTTGCTCAAATAAGGAAAAGAACTAGATAATATTTGAATAATGAGCAATTAAGAGTGAAACTCCATGAAACAATGTCTATCATTGTTGATGCATAAAAATATGTCGGAGGAAATGCACTTAAAGCGTGTTTTTTGATTGCATCCTTCTTTACGACAACGCATAAACTTATTTTTATCAGAAACTGCGCAAATAGGTAAATGTTTATTCTTCGTTGTACGCACATCTTTCGGCGGCAGAGGTTTTATGGTTCTTTTTGCCCTTTTTTGCGGTGGTTCATCTTCACTTTCTGATGACGATTCTGCGCTCTTCTCCAGTATAGCATCAGCAATTAAACATTCGGCGATATACATAGAATTTAAAATCGAGTAAATCCATGATATTTTTTTGTGTTCACCGCATGCATATTTGTCTTTTTTAAACATAACCCAGGAGTTGCACGCGGCACCATCGATAAAATGCCAAAACACCTTCAAAGGCCATTTTTTCGTGCGAATTGCAATCCTGTAGTAAGAGACGTACCTATCCGCTAAGTCTACTCCTCCCATGTATTTGTTGTAGCTTGAAATTGCATGTGGACAATCAACGTTAATGTACTTTCTGTTTATTTTATCCCATCGTCGAGCGGTTTGTAGGGGTAACGATCCAGCTGACGTGGAAGCTATAAGCACAGAGCGGCTATCCATCCACTTGACAACACACAATTTGTCATCTTCCCTAGCGAACTCTTCGTGACTACCTCTTCCTTTTTTAATAAAGTTTTGTCGTTTGATAACTTTGATCGAAGTTCCTTAGGTATACTGTTGAGTTGAATAGTACCAGTCGCAAATATTCCTTTATCCAACAAATGCTCGAGAATGTTTATAGAGGTGAAATATCGGTCAATGAATACTTCACTACCTTCACTGAGATCTGTAGCAAGTTTTTGTACAACAGTACCACCAATTCCCAAATGTTTATTCGGCTTTCCATCGGGCCACGTGTTTGCTCCTTGGTATATAAAAAAGTCCAGTATTAAACCATCAGGCGATGCTAGAACAAAGTTTTTCAATCCTACTGGATTTGGTTTGTCTTTTACGTACTGCTTAAGGCTTGTTTTTCCTGAAAACGGAATCATTTGCTCATCGATGCTGCATTTTTTTGGCTTGGGAATCAATCTACACCTTTTCAATAAAACGTCTAGTACTGGTCGAACTCTCCAAAGTTTATCTTTTTTTTCCTCTTCGGTAACTGACATGTTGTCAACAAAATGCATGTGATTTCGCAACTTAAAAAGTCTGTCTCTGGGAATGTGTGTGATGGCTGGGACTTTTATTTGAGGTCGATAATACATACGTATCCTTGGAAGTTTCATGCACCCCGCAACAATATGAGCGCCTACTAGCTTTTTATACTCAGAAGGAGTGGAGTTTAAATTGCAGTTGTTTTGAATTGCATACATATCACTTTTTTTCTGAAACTAAGCTCCAGAAGTTATCGTCGAAGTACTCTGAAAAGTAATTGAAAGGTGTCCACATCTCTCTATTATCAACATCCCATTAAATTACGTCGGAACATTCAGAAGAAATTGAAAAGCTTTTTGAAAACCATTTAAGTCTTCGGACTTGAGTTTGTGGCAGAACTTCGGGTGGGGAAGATTTCTCTTCCTCTACTAAATCCGCAATTATTTCTTCCTCAAAATCTATGCCATTTCGCTCTTCCTCGTCATCCTCATCGTCCGACATATCCTCAATATCGCTTTCCAAGAGCATATCAAAAATCTGTTGCTTCGACAATTTACCTGCCATTTTTTTGTTAATATGTTACAAATGTGCAGCGGGCTGGTCATGAAATATATGGGCAAAAATATGGGTAATAGAATAGAATAGTGACAAAATCTATACCTTACCTTGTATATTGTAATTGTTAGATTCAAATTAATCACACTTGCGAATTTTTTGGTTGCACAGCTTTCAAAGTTTTTACTAATAATCATTAGCACTCTACAAAATCTGTGTTTCGCTCAGCTGACTACACTCATTGCGCTCTTTTTAACATTATTGCCAGCATAGAGAACAAATTTTGGGTTTTTACTACAAATAATACGTCTAGCTGGCTGTACAAATGGTCATAAACTCAAAAAGTATTTTTAAAGTATTTCTACGGATACTTGAAGAATGTCCAGTAGACTGCACGTGAGGACCGAAGAGGTTAAAAGCTTATTCTGCGTTGGATTTCGAGGCTGTGTCGTTGTTGTTGGTGTTAATACTGGTTCCAAGATAGACGAAATTACCTACGACTTCAATTATTTACGTTCTAAGTCCCGAATGCGACGACTGTTTGTATGATGACAGGAGATATTTCGTCTTGCTCTCGTTTACTACTAGACCCATTTGCTTCGCTTCTTTGCCCAACGTAGAGAATGCAGAACTAACGGCAAGGTTTTTATGGCCAATGATATCGATGTTAAACACTCTTGTAAAAAATTTAACCTTCTCTATCCAGCTCTGCTGCTCGAATTATTTTCTCCAGCAATAGATTGAAGAAGTCGCACGATAGGGAGTCGCCTTATCTGAAGCCTCATTTGGTATCGAACGACTAGGCGAGGTTCTTCCCATCCTGACGGAGCTTTTGGTATTGCTCAACGTCAGTATACATAACCGTATTCGTTTTGCGGGAATACAAACTTCAGACATAACGGCATAAAGGCAGATGTTTTTGGTGTTGTCAAAAGCTGCTTTAAAATCGACGATGAGGTGAAGACTTCTTTTCACTGGTCTTTTCCAAAATGGTGAAAATCTGACAGTTGTTGATTTTCCAGGCCTAAAGCCACACTGATAAGGTCCAATAATTTTGTTGACGGTGGGCTTAATCTTTCACACAATACGTTCAATTGAATGCGATGTTGAGGAGGCTTATCCCACGGTAGTGGGATTGTGAGGACTTCCTTTTTCTGGATTGGGCAGAGCACACTTAAATTTCAATCGTCGGGCATGCTTTCGTCTGGCCATATTCTACAAAGAAGCTGATGCATGGTCCTTGTCAATTCTTCGCCGCCGGCTATCCATAGGTCCCCGCCGCTTTGTTGTTCTTCAGACGGGAAATTGCTATTCGAACTTCTTTAAGGTCGGGAAATGAAACGTCCGCTCCATCGTCGGGAATCGGGTACTTACTTATTCAATATTTTTAAGTTATAGTCCTATAATAATCCACATTTATCGGTATATGTAGACAATTACGGCATTAATAATGTTGTTTTGAATAAAGAGAAGTTCTATAAAGAATAATCTGGAACGGTACTGATTAATTTCAATGTTCTGTTGAACATCAAATACTAGTCTAAAGATTTAGTAATCAGCAAATGTCCCTTTGTAGTATTTTAAAATGAAAATGGTTAGATTTGGATTAAGTTACCGCTCGATATCTGTCAGAGGGTAAAAGAAAATCTTTCAATTTTTAGTTATATTTATATAACAGTCAGATCTCTATTTAAATTAGTCTTTTGACGCATCCTTACTGATGACAAATTGTAAAATATTTATTGCCCTTATTAAATGGGCACGTGACAACCAAAGTAAAGACATAGCAAACAAGTAAGGAAGGGCTAAGTTCGGGTGTCACCGAACATTTTATACTCTCGCATGATAAAGTGATAATCGAGATTTCATTATTATTTGTGTAAAGTTTTATTCCGCTATCATCATTGGTTCCTAATGTATATATTATACAGAGAAGGCATCAGATGGAATTCAAAGTAGCGTTATATTGGAAAAAGGCGTGGTTATTAACCGATTTGACCCATATTTCGTACATGTCATCAGGGTGTTAAGAAAATATTATGTGCCGAATTTCATTGAAATCGGTCAAGTAGTTCCCGAGATATGGTTTTTGGTCCATAAGTGGGCGACGCCACGCCCATTTTTAATTTTTAAAAAAAGTTTGGATGCAGCTTCCTTCTGCCATTTCTCCCGTAAAATTTAGTGTTTCTGACGTTTTTTGTTTGTCGGTTAACGCACTTTTAGTGATTTTCAACATAGCCTTTGTATGGGAGATGGGCGTGGTTATTATCCGATTTCTTCCATTTTTGAACTGTATATGGAAATGCCTGAAGGAAACGACTCTATAGAGTTTGGTTGATATAGCTATAACAGTTTCCGAGATATGTACAAAAAACTTAGTAGGGGGCGGGGCCACTCCCACTTTTCCAAAAAAATTATGTCCAAATATGCCCCTCCCTAATGCGATCCTTTGTGTCAAATTTCACTTTAATATCTTTATTTATGGCTTAGTTATGACACTTTATAGGTTTTCGATTTCCGCCATTTTGTGGGCGTGGCAATTTTTACTCAAGTTACAGCTTGCACGGACGGACGGACGGACAGACAGACATCCGGATTTCAACTCTACTCGTCACCCTGATCACTTTGGTATATATAACCCTATATCTGACTCTTTTAGTTTTAGGACTTACAAACAACCGTTATGTGAACAAAACTATAATACTCTCCTTAGCAAATTTGTTGCGAGAGTATAAAAACGGAGGACAACAAGAATTGAGGGCGAATACTAATTAAGGGGGTATTCTAGTCAAGAAATTAAAAAAAAATCGAATTTTTTTTTATATTTTCAAAGTTTAACTATTTAAAAATATGTGTACAAGAGGATTTTTCCAAATTCAAATTCTTTTCGGAGATATAGGCATTTTTCTGACCCGGCATCCAAACTGGTTTGGCCGGAACTAATCGAACAAACGACTTTAAACGCAAGAAACTTTAAACGCGTTTTTCTCAAAACTAACTTTTTCGGAACGATACCCACGATTTCTCAGGTTCTACTGGACCGATTTACTTGAAATTTTTATGGAGTCTTCTTTGTAGGCTTGTCTATGGTTGGAACTAGCCCCATCCCCAAATTTTTATTTTTATTATTTTTAAAAAATTTGAAATAGTCAGAAAAAGTGATCAAAAAAAATTTTTTTTTCAGGCAGTCGCCATTTTGTGAAAAAAATGTTTTCCCACTTTCGAAGTAGTTCCGGCCATTGCGACATTATTCTAATTTAATAATCGTTTTTTTTTTTGGTTTCAGATAACTAGGAGGGTTGAAATTATGGGTATGGTCACGTGGAAATTTTTAGAAACCCCCCACTTCGTCAGCTCATAATTTTTGAAATTTTTTACTTTTTTTAGTTTTTAATTTTTTTCTGTACTCTTCTAAAATTAACAAATAACTAATAAAAAATGGATAATAAAAATATTAATTGTCTTTTTTTACGACACTTTAAAAATTACCTGAAATTAATGCTTCTAGACTAGAATACCCCCTTAAAACAGTTATCAATATATACTTGTACAAAGCGAAAAACAAAATAGAGTAAAAAGCAAGGAATATAGGACACGTGTAAAAAGCTTATTACAATGATAGTAAGTCCGAAAAGGGGTTAAAATAGAGAGCTTTTGGTTGAAGAAGTAGTAAAGTCAGTTAGATAAGTCAGTGAAACTTTAATTATTATATTTTCAATAAAACCTACATACTATCAAGTTACCAAATCATTGTGTCTGAATATAAAAAGAAGAAAAAGCTCTTACGAGTAATGTTTCACCCAACGCAAAAAAAAATCGAATTTATTGCTCAATACTTGCTTTAGTCCCCTTATTCCTAACGTAAAATTTTCGAACTTGCTGATTTTATACCGCATATATCGGTCAATATGTGAGATATATTATATCTTAATAAAATTTAGAGAGCTTGGTTTGCGGTTTCTTAATAATAAATCAATTAATATATATATAATATATAAATCAATTAATATATCATAATAATAATAAATGAAAATGAAGAAAATCGGGGTTGTAAGTTAAGTTTTTAGACCGCCACTGATTTATCCTGGCCTATAAATGAGAGTTTTTCTGGCCTATAAATGAGAGTTTCATTTTTGAAATGTACACAAAAAAAATAAATCCCCAAACAGTAAGGAATTTGTTGAAGAGTGCACAAGTCACAAGTATGTGTTATTCACCAGTATATACTTGTAGATATGTATGCACCTACATACGTACATACATAACTAGACAAGAGCACTGCGAGAGCGGGGATTCAAAGGAAGCTCGAAAATAATGTAACGGAATTGCAACCAACAGCTTTCAGGTGTGCAGGTGAGTAAGTCAGTACCACCGTAGGCAGTATGGGTGCTAAGGCAAAACAGAAATGTAAAACGTATATGATACTTATTCTTTTATATATGTACTATATACATATGTATGTTAGTATGCTACGTAGGCAAAATTATATACATACATACACATTTAAGTGGCTGGTGTACAACAATTCCGTTTGTAATTCCTGCGTTAGTTGTGTTTGCGATAAACAAAATGTATTTCGTGCTCCCCTCAGGGGGACTCCAGGCGCTTCTCCCCAAGCGAAAAACAAAATACCACCAAACAGTAGTTTCTGTGACACTTGAAAGGTTTCGCATGATTTCATAATTAGAACAACGCAAACGCCAAAGAACATCAAATAAAAGTAAGGGAAGGAATAAATTAGGAGCCAGCAAACAAAGAACAAACGCAGCTCACAGACATACTACACATATAAGTGTGTACATAGTTCAGGCAGCGTAAAAATTTGTTGAGAGGAGTGGAAGTGCGCAGGAAAGCAGGAAAGCAGCGGAACTTGTATGCGTGGAAGCCGTTAGCAAGCGGCGGCAAAGGTTGAGGAGCTTACTGGGGAGATATTACGTTGCTATTTGGCGCCACTAAACAAATGTCGAAGCGAAAACGGTAATTCTACGACTAATATTTGAACGCTGCGAGGGGCGTGCGATGTTTTATGGAAATAAATATTCGTTAATATTTGGCATTACATAGCTACATAAACACATTATGACATAGGATAGGCGTAAGGACAGCGCTGATAAACACGATGTGTTGTTATGCGGCAACATAGTGAAATGTGATAGTTATACTTATTTCATATGTATTTATGTTAAAGTATTCATATACATACATACATATGTATGTATATAGAATATAATTGAGTGGGCCGAGTGAGCACCCACTACTTCTAAAATCGTATAGGTATTCGAATTGCGAGCTTTACAAAATAAAGTTTGGCTCTCATCATCAAAAATCAGGAATATATTTTGTAATACTTATCAAACTCTCCTTATCGCTCAAGTCGCTTGAATATTATTAAAAATTTTAGAAAAGTATTTTCTTTAAAGAAAATTATGGGTAGTTTTTACAGTTTTTCCAAAAATAAAATAAAGTCAAACTTATTTTCTAACTATGTTCTTCTTCTTTACTGGCGTAGATACCGCTTACGCAGGTTTATAGGTTTTGCTCTTCGTTCGTCGAAGTAAAGTCCTCTAGTTTTTAATTGCTGCCTTTGGTTTCAAGGCTGATATAATTGTTGGTGTTGATGCTGGTCAACACTGACGTGTGAGCTAGGTCGCGTATGAGATGACTGTTTGTTTGATGACAGGAGATATTTCGTCTTGTTCTCTTATACAAGCAGACATATTTGCTTCGCTTCCTTATCCAGGAAAAATCAGAAACAACGGCGCGCTTGTTGAGGCCAATTACATCAATATCTTCGGCGTACGACAGCAGCTGTAGCTTCTATTATTTTCTTCAGGAATAAATTGAACAAGTCCCACGTTAGGGAGTCTCCTTGTCTGAAACCTCGTTTGGTATCGAACGATTGGGAGAGGCCCGATCCTGACGAAGCTTTTAGTGTTGCTCAAGGTCGGCTTATATTAGCTTTGCGGGGATACCAAGTTCAGACATAGTGGCATAGAGGCAGTTCCTTTTAATGCTGTCGAAGGTGGCTTTAAAATCGACGAAGAGATAGTGTATGTCGATCTTACTTTCACGGATTTACTCTAAGATTTGGCGCATGGTGAAAATCTGGTCGATTGTAGACTTGCCAGGTCAGTTCTTCGCCGTTGTATTTTAATAACTCGGTCGGCAATCCATTGGCCTCTGACAGTTTGTGTTCTTCAGCCAGGTAATTTTCTAGCTTACTTAAGTAATTAGTCAGATTTCCAAATTAGACGTAAGTGTAAATATACCCATCACTTAAAACATGTATGAGTAATTAGACAATGCTCTTCTAAAGGAGTGGCAAATAGAATATGGGGTTTGTCCGGTAAGTAATAGAACTGATTTTCTTCCGCCGCGACTGTACTTCGGAGCGTGCGCGCACCGACTGAATTCGGTAGAGGGCGTTCCTAGCTAACTAACGAGCGACTGGTCGGTTGTCTCCGAGCACCTGGAGTATCAGAACAAACATTTTGGCGCAACGTGTTTCTGTGAGCAGCGGTAAGCGATTAAATTCTGTGTGAAACTCGGTAAATATGCGACAGAGACGTTTGATATATTCAAGCAGGCTTATCCAGATGTTGCTTTAGCAAGAAGTGGGTGTTTCGGTGGCACCATCGCTTTTTGGAGGATGGTCCCAAAAGTGCTCACTGACACCCAGAAATTGCGGCGAGTGGAAGTGTGCTAAGAAAATTTGAGCATGTGTGATCCTCAGTTTTTGAATAACGTAATCACAGGGGACGAGTCATGGATCTTTGAGTATGATCTCAAGACAAAGAGGCAATCTTTCCTTTCTTTGGAGACGACAGAGCGGTTCCAAGCATCATGCACCTCGGCTCTCAATTCCATTCCGGAGAGTGCATTCCGTGACGCCTTTAATGCTTGGAAATCGCGCTGGCAGCGCTGCATCGACGCAGAAGGAGCCTATTTTGAAAGCTTTTAAAGAATTGTAACGATTGGTTCAATTAATTTTTTTAAATCCACTCAGTCCTATTACTTTTCGGACAAATCTTGTACACGCTAAAATAAAAAAAAAAACAAAGCAACCACAAAGCCCCCTGTTAAGTGTCAGTACGTTTGTGTTTTCGGTGCGAAAATGAGCTTCGAACAAAGAGTCAGCATTAAATTTTGCTATAAAATGGGTAAAACTTTTACCGAAACGTTTCAATTGATGAAAAAAAGTTTATGGCGATAATTGCTTATCCCGTAGCAGAGTTCACGAGTGATTTTAATGTTTTAAAAGTGGTCGTGAGGACATAAATGACGATCAACATGTGGGCCGATCAAAACCGTGATCACCGAAAATTCCATCGAAACTATGCGTGAATTCATCAAAAATCAGCCGAAATTTTCATTGAAATTCATTGAAATGGAATTGAACATCTCAAAAACATCGATTTATCGCATTTTGACGAACATTTGGGCTTACGAAAGGTGTGTGCACGGTTTGTTCCGCACAAATTGACTGACGACCAAAAATTGCTCAGAATCAGAATCATCGATCGACCCTTGTGACCGATTATTTGACCAAAAATCACATTTTAACCATTAACCACTCCCCGTATTCACCTGATATGGCACCGTGCGACTTCTTCCTTTTCGGAAAAATGCATTTGTCCATGAAAGGAAAGCGTTATGCAGACGTAGAGGCTATTCAAAAGGCTTGCACCGGCATACTGGCGACCATACCGGCCAGCGAGCTAAAACACTCGTTCGACATGCTTTTGGACCCTGCAAAAAAGTGTATTGAAGCAGAAGGAAACTATTTTGAATAAAATAAATTGATTTTGCCGAAAAAACCATTTATTCTGTTTTTTTTTAGTCCTGTTTACTTTGAAACGCACCTTATAGATGCAATAGTTGACGAGATATCATCACGAAATTCGGCATGGATTATTTTCCAAGGCAGAGGTATAATCTCCAGAGAAATGTTTTAGTTCTGGCTACTATAGTATATAAGTAGTTCGAAAAAATTAAAAGAAGTAAGAATGTAAGTTGATAAAGATTTGTTAGGAGAATTAAATTCATTATTATATCATGTTAGCTAGTGTTCGATTGCCCAATTAGAATCATTCTCCGTTAATGTAGCTGAAGACAAACACTGTCTGAAATTGTTTACTGTGTATTTGAAAAACTGTTTACTAGTATTTGGATGCTAAAATGTTTGGGTTATTTTATTGTTAATATTTTCATGCCTTCTAGTATTATTTAACATAGAAAATATGTCAACTTGAACGCCTTTACTGTGCGTCCTTGTTAGCAGTCTTGTTGGGATTGTGGTGTGATGAGGGTGATACATATGTTGGGTATGCCCACACATTCCAGCGTATGTTGTGAATGCAGTCTAGTCATGCAACAATAGCTAGCGATTTTCGCCTTAGACTTTTACACTTTCATGCAAATTGCATATCTGAAGAACAATAAAATTATAAATTCGTTTATGAAGATATGCGGTTCTATTATCAAAAACGTAATCAGTAGTTAGCATGTATTTCGGAAATTTAACGAATTTAGACTATTTTTTACTTTCTTTTGAGAAGGTTTTTTGCTGCTTCAAGCTTGCATGTTTCATTCGCACGCTTTTTCTTGATTTCTACCTTAATTAGTTGTAATGCGGTTTGCCATGCGTTTCGGCACGATAATTATGTTGCATGTAGGAAATCCACTACATTTTTATATAAACATGCCTGAACACAGTTTAATTATTTAATTTATTAAGAGAATAAAGCAGAAACGGCTTTATGAATCCCTCAATAATCTTAATACAATCTCATATACTAAAAGAACGGTCCTGCCGGATAATAATGTAATACGAATACAGCCTATATAATTATTTTATGTAATCAATTGTTATACTCTTGCGACATGTTGCTACAAAGTATATAGTTTGTTCACCTAACGGTTGTTTGTAGCATCTCAAACTAATTGACATCGAAAATGATCAGTCAGATCAATCAAACGAATTGAATTTCGAGTAACTGTCTATTCCTCCACTAGAGCTAAATTTAAAAAAAGAACCAAACCTGCTGAGGACAAGTATTACTAACCCCTCCTTCGATGAAAACAATGTCCATTAGGGGTAACGGTTACGTTGAAAACTACTGGATTAAATCCGCTCACAACCTATCTCAATTTTAAGTTTCACCTAATTATTTCACTTGTCAGTATAGGTATATAATATATAGGGTATAAAAATTTGGAGAAATCGTAGCTTGACTTTTTAAGCGCCCAGATATCTAATATATAGACCTTAGTATGTATATCAATTTTTTTACTGAAAGTATTGCCAATGTTAGATATATAGTATAATTGGAATTGAGAGAGATTTTTTTACTAATAATAACTTGGATTTGTGGCAGAAAAGGTGAAAATCAGGTCGATACGGTCAATCTGTGAGGTATCTTAATTAAGACAGGTTTCGTGGTAATAGAATACCATGATGCTAAAAATTGATAAAATTGGGTAATAAATAAATACTAACCCCCATACATCTAATATAAGAATTACGAACTTACAGTTGTACTGCGTCAGGAAAGTGTTAAGCAAGAGAGCTTGACATGCCTCGCGAGTCCGTTTGAATGATTTTGTTGGATATTTTGGGTATGAAACGCGTTCTTGTTCGATTCGTAACGATAAAGCTGAAATTTCTTCAAAAAGAATACCGTAAATAGGTAATTTTGGACATGCTTGACTCTGCTAATTCCGATCCCACATTCATGGAGCCCACATGCCGATGAGACATGGGTTTATTAGTTTGACATGAAAACAAGTCTTTGGTCCGTGTGATTTTTTCTTTTTCCCCAAACTGAAATTGCCGTTCTGTGGAACCAGTTTTCAGTCAATCGAAGAGATAAAACAAAATGCGACTGTGAAGCTACAGCTAATATATCAAAACTTTCACCTAGTTCCATCGCAACCTGATTTGCAAAATGCAGTTACGAGAAAAACACATCTAAAAGTTTATGTTCTGAAACTGGTTGAACCAACCACTTTCGACACCACCGACGAACTCTACAAAATAAACATTACTTTCGCATTCTATTAATCAAATGTTATCTTCAGAACTCTAAAAAGTAATTTGGATTTTTTGAAAATCCATTAAATCAGTGTTTTTACCAGGCTTCGAAAGGTTCATGTAAGAAGTAATTTATGCTAAAAGTTGTTTTCCGATTTTTTGAAATCCTAGACCAACTTACACCGCTTCAATGTTCCCAGGATCCCAAGGCTTCATTTTTTTTCTATAATTGTAAACAGTATATTGGCTAATTCGAATCTAAGACCCCATGAGCTCATTCAGTTTGCACCTACCCTAATTGCAAAACTGTGCACTATGCAAAAGATGACGAAAATCAACCCTAAATTTTCACCAAACATAATAATGGCGCATAACAAGCTTCGTTCTCTGAAGTGTGAGGTTCCATGCAAAACCAAAGTCCTTTTACAGCATCCCCATTAAAGGAAATGGCAATACGAAAGGCATATAAAATGGTTATATACTTACATAAGTATATGTGTATATGTGTATATAGGTATATATTTGTATTTATGCAGCAGAAGCAACCCTGTGACTTTTCAATACTTGCTTTTTCTTGAGGAAAAGTTGCTTGCTGGCTGAGGGCGACTTTCGTTGATTCATATACATATGTACGTGTGTATGTATGTAAAGTCAGCGCTGAAATCATTGACATGCGCAAGTGTTGCCAAGCACATACTACCCAGCAACAACCACAACAGCATCCCGAAGCAGCTAGCAACAAACATTTACAGCAATGGAGGAGCTACAAGTGAAGGTGGATGATTAAGGTGATGATGGCGATGATGGCGCTGTCAGTGGTGTCAGCAGTGACAACATCGCCGACGACGGCGACAACCGAGCCATTGGCATAGATACACATACCACAAAGACGAAGAAAAGGTGGAAATGTGACCAAAGCATTGACAAGCTTGTTGCTAATGCCGACAAAATGCTGCGAGCGGCGGAGACAGACACACTTTATATATATATACATGTACTATATATATATATATGTGTATGTATGTGTGTGCATGTATATACAGATGCATGTATGGCTACATATTTGCCCCAAATAATCCGGCACGTATTTAGTATAATTGTGCACATTTATTATACTTTATTCTATAAATTTATTGTATAGATATAGCTGGACCAATTAAACGACGGCATTAAAGCAAAGAACATTAAAATCGAGAAATTATGGCGCACGCATACAAAAAACTACGAAAAAAGTAAATAAATAAAAAGACACTAAGCATATGGAGGAAATACAAACAAATTATAGTTTTTGTGCTTAATGAATGCTCACTTGAACAGGTATAAGAAAGCATGATAAAATCGCTAATAAAAGAAAACGATAAAAAGTTCTTAAGCGTTTTTACACAAGCAACGCAACAAAAAGAGAATAAAAAAAAAACAAAAAAAAAGTTTTAAAAATGTCAAATAAGAAATAAAAATAAATAAATAATACCTTAAAATAGCGCTTTCTCGTGACAATAGCCGCGCAGTATTGGCTGCAAGGCAGCGAGTAAGAATTGGCTCAAAGTCAACGCAAGCAACCAGCACTCGCATAGCTAGAAACTGCCACAAATCAGTGAGCATACAAAAAGCCATAAAATTAAGAAATATTACTAAAGTTTTAAGCACTTTTGATTGCAACCTCTCTGTGTGTTTGCATGTACAGGTATGGGTGTCCCTTGTCAGCCGACTAAGTGCCTCGCGTTCTTGGGGCCATTATTTATTGATGACTCATATTTGGTAATGTTGGCGGGTGGTGTAAGAAAAGTCTTCCATGAATTCTAATATGTAAAAAAATTTTAAGCTTTTTATACATATGTATGTACATATGTATGTTAGTAATT